>NC_086005.1:3751429-3858929 GCF_030014385.1 Trichomycterus rosablanca
AGTGGCATGTTACACTTTTTAGACTGTATGACTGTAAGCATGTTATATAGTGGTACCTTGTAACTCAACGTCCCCTAAACTCAAAATCTTTGAAACTCGACGCCCTTGGTCGAGAAATTTGTACCCTTAAACTCAACGTTTACCTTAAACTCAACGTGTTCAGCTTTTTTTTTAAAATGTATTTATTTATTAGGAAATGTGAATGCACCTTTACTGAATGGAATACAGTATTCCAAAATCAAGCATCTCCACGATTAAGAAGCATAAGGAAACAATAAAGAAGTGCAGATTTTATTGTATTTAACTGTTTTTAATTGTATTTCAGTGTTTTTATATTATATTTGTGTTATTTTCAGTGTACAAGTGTCAAAAACAACCTCATTATTTTACCTGAGCCTAAAATATATGCAGTTCCACGGGACCATGGACGCATTAACAGGTTTCCCAAACATCCTTATGGGAAAAAATACCTTGAAACCAGAACAAACTGATGTTGAGTTTCAAGGACGTTAATTTAGAACCAGCTTTAACAGTCCCCACTCTGTTTCTGGTTCAAATTTTATGTATTATTTATTGTCCACATCATTGTCTGCAAAGGTGCTCAGGCTGAGCGCACGTAGGTCAGGATTCTGATATGAAAAATCGACAGACCATATGTGCTTGAACTTACAGAAATCAATAAAAATAGAACATAATAAAATAATGAAAAAGTTCTTTATTTTCTGTCTGATTTATTTATGTGATTTGAGAATATAAAAGTGTGAGGAGTGTAGGGAATGTTTTTAATCATAACTTCACATTTATAAACACCGGCTTTACTATTATGAAAAGAAGACAGTCCATTTTAGTGCTTTTCACCGTCCGTGTACAGCTCAGACACTGAACACCGAACGCCTCGGGCTTTTCCACAGATGCTTCCTGTGCTGCGCTTTGCAAACAACATGTAAATTATTGCTGAGGTTTAGAACATCATTTATCACTTCCATCTTCTTGATTGTTCTATAATTGGACAGCAGAATCAAACTGTGCACACTAACAATTTCGTTAATACATGGGATGTGATATTTATAAGAAACAGACACAATCACGGTCTGTTTAAATGATGGTTTAAAGTAGTTTAAGAAAACAGTTGTGCATGAGGACGTCCATCCTGCTGCTGTGGATTTCAAGATCTCATGTTAAACTTTTATTTTTATTTTTTTATCTTGCACTATATGGTCAAAAGTATCTAGACAGCTCATAATAAGCTTGTTTTTTTATGCATTTTGTCCCCATTTTTCTTCTGATGTAGCACAGTCAATTTGTCTTCTGCTGCTGAGGGATACCCGATTGCATTCGAGGAGAGCACGTCGCTGCTCACGCCTCTTCTCGCCCCTGCATTCTGCACAGGCATCTCTTCTGCCAATCAGGGTCCTTACACGGTGTATGAAGATCCCACCCACACATAGTCCGGTCGCCCCACCCTAGCAGACAAGGTAGCCAATTACAGTCAGCTGCAGGCACTGCCAATTATGAGATGTAAATAAATTATTATTGATTTTTAACTTGTATAGACTTGCACAAGTGTCATTTATTTGTAAATTCAGGCTTGTCAGCAAATTTCAACGTTTTCGGTACATGGAGGGAGATGGTAGTTGACATGCTAGCACTTTGTCCACCAAATCCCATTGTTTGAATGGCATGAGGCTAACTGTGTTAGCTTAGTAAGCGAAACCCGATGTTATCGCTGTCTAAGTAGCACGTTTGAAAAACCTGACTTATAAGTCAATGACCTATTAGGATCTCTCTACTGAGGCAGCTGCCTATGTAGGCAGTAAGACAGCAAGGCAGCTCACTAAGTTTCTGAACACACCCATAGTGTATGTCTAATGGAAAAAAGATATTACCAATACCATTTCCCTTCTGCATATTCACACAAACAGCAGATGAAAAAATACTGTTAATTTTCACTTACAGAATCTTCCTGGTTGGGTTTGTGGTGAATCTACCACCACTGGAAACACTGGGTGTACTGCAGAAACACAGAAACACACCCTGTACAGGACATCGTTGAAAAAACTCAAAAACATTTAAATGGATGCTCAGCTACACTTCTCAGTTCTTTTACAGCTCATTTTTACATCTTGATTTTGGCCAGCTAGCAGAAATATAATTTTGCTGCACTTGTGTAGCTGTCGGGTTCTCGATCAGCTTTCATCTACAATCTGCCTCCGCGGCACATCGGCCGGCATAAAAGCAGCCGCCGAATGAATACACGTAATTATTCATCATGTTTAACAATGTGGAAACTATTGAGCTGGTAATTGGAAAATTGAGCTCATTTCCAATTTTTCCATGAGGGCAAACAAAAGAAATGACCATATTCACCTCCTCAGCTTTTGATGTTTGTAATATTCATCTAAGATTGGTTTTGTGCGATCGTCAGGATGAATTCCTCGTAAAATCTTTAAAAGAAGAAATTACTGTGTTCTTGAAGGTCGGTGTTTTGAGTGTAAGCGGTCTCACTCCAACCTTGAAAGGTTAACTTGTGGGGCTACATACATATTTTGAATGTACGAAGATACTTTGATGAATTCCCTTTGTTAAAATGGCTCATGCATTTACTAATGAAACTTATGAATTATTTTTTTATACAGGCGTTCTGTACGACTTCACTGCTCAGTGTCTCTCTGCCTTCCAAAGGATTCAGTCAACTTTCTCAAACAAGCTTTATGACGAGGATTTTTCAGCTTAGGCTTGGGAACCCAGTAAGGGTCACCTGGAATGCAAGAAACCATCCATTCGCACATTCATCTTTACACAGTGGACCATTTTATAATTTATACTTAAGACTTTATAGCACATTACATCTCCATATGTAGCCACAGGCCCTGTTGTTGTTGTAGTGTGTTATTATGCAGGTACTTGTTTGTATGTTGTTAATCTTTGTAGTGTGTACTATTACTTTTGATGTATGTAACGAGCTACTAAGGCCTTAGTTTTCTTCAGGATCAATAAAGCATCCGTCTGTCCATCCATATCCACCGGTCATTATGAGCAATCTAAGCAGTAGACATTGGGGCTACAGATTTGCAGTGTTATATGGAGGCTTGTTATCAGCTCAGGAGTGAAACAATTTGTAACCTTTTGACATGACATACCATGTCCTGCGTTTTCTGTCAGGCATTTCCTTGTACAGTTGTACCGTGTAACTCGACGTTTCCCTTAACCTTGCCCCGAAGTCCTGTCCCCTATAGTAATAGAAAGAACTTAACCAGGAGAAGAATCATTTGCTGAATCTCGTGCGAGGAAAGCACCCAGACCAGACACAAAGTCAAAGTATGAATGCCTTAGTTTATTGAAATAAATAGTGAAATAATAGTTTATTTTATAAATACAAGAAAAGTGTGTGTGTGTGTGTCTAAATGTGTGTGGGTGTGTGATGGCTAAACTACATGAGGAAAGTTTTGATAAACAAGAACAAAACTAGCCAAACCACCATTTAGAACTGCATGCTCAGCTCTCAAGCTGTGCAAAGTGTAGAAATACTAGCCCTAATACCATAAGTATATGGACATAAGTGTAACTAAGATCCAAAAGCATCTCCACGATTAAGAAGCAATGAAGAAGTAAAGCTAAAGTGCAGCTTTTATTGTATTTTTATATTGATTTTTGATTATTGTGATTAACTGTTTTCAATTGTATTTCAGTGTTTTTATATTATATTTGTGTTATTTTCAGTGTATAAGTGTCAAAAACAACCTCATTATTTTACATTAGACTAAAATATATGCAGTTCCACAGGACCATGGAGCACATTAACAGGTTTCCTAAACATCCTTATGGGAAAAATACCTTGAAACTCAACATCTTTTAAACTCAACGCTCCCAGAACCTCCCAGAACCAACTGACGTCTAGTTTCAAGGTACCACTGTATTTGTAAAACAGAACGAAGCTACCAATGCAGAAACTGGCACTGGCAACACTGATTGGCAGGCAAGAGTATCAGGATCTGATGAATACTGCCATTCTTAACATCACAACATTGTTTGATGAACTTTTGAGACATGATCTCAGAAAGACATAAATTGTCTCTTAATCATCTCAACTAGACTTCGATTCAAGTGATCAAACCGCTGTTTGGTGGGACTAAACCCATGAGACTCCTGTATCATTTCACAAGCTGCCAATAAAGCAAAAGAAACACCCTCAGCACCATCCTTACTCAAAGCGATATATATGGATCAGTGATTTTAATGAGGTGCGGTAGCAGTCAAAATACTTTGGACTGAAAGTTAATCCCCTTCAAAAATCAGGAGAAAAAGCTTTTACAATAGATCAGACAGTCGTGTTCCTCAATTAAACAGCATTTGTCAAACAATGATCTGTATACATTATGAGAAGTAAAACTGATAATCAGATTGCGACCTTGGTAAAGGACCCATATAATCTACAATCATGTGCTTGAATGGTCCACCAGAGGCTGAGAGGAACAGTCAGAATCTCCTCCACTGTAACAAGAAACATCAGTTTTAAGGTTTGGCCAATAGAAATGGCATAAAATACGTTACCTTTTGCAGTACCATTTCCTATCCACAGCTTTACTCTCTGGACTGGATGTTTAGTGAATACAAACACAGCGTTACCTTGAAACTCAACGTCAATTGGTTCTGGGAGTGACGTTGAGTTCCTTTCTGTGTGGAGTTTGCATGTTCTCTCTCCGGAAGCTCCGGTTTCCTCCCACTGTCTAAAAACATGCAGTCAGGTTAACTAAAAACACTGAATTGCCCTGCAGATGAATGGGTGTGTGTGTGTGTGTATGTGTGTCTGCCCTGCAATGGACTGGCGCCCCGTCCAGGGTGTTGCTGTGTGCCTTGCGCCCATTGAAAGGCTGGGATGGGCTCCGGCAATGACTCTGGTTGGATAAGCGGTTGAGAAAGTGAGAGAGTTACATTTAAAAAAAAACAAAAAAAACTGAACAGGTTGAGTTTAAGGGAAACGTTGAGTTTAAGTGTATAGATTTCTCAATGAAAAGTGGTGAGTTTCAAAGATTTTGAGTTTAGGGGACGTTAAGTTATAAGGTACAAGGTACCACTGTGTCATAAAGCAGCAAGTGTCCTTGTTAGACACAATATCTGGTCATAATTCTCCTTATAATGTGTCTGTATCATAAGAACTCTGGAAAACTACCTGATGAAAGCATGACTGATCTTTGCTTGCTTGTTTCTGTTGTCAACGCTTTAAGGCTTGACAGTCCACAGCACGACCAGACTTGTAGCAAAACAAAGAAACTTGCACATTGTGAAAGATATATTCCTCGCAGGTTGTGAACGTTGGCATTAAAAGGCCGAGCAAACCACCCTCTTTGCGCTGGGTTAAACACATTCCTGTGAGTAAGTACTTATCAGCTAATGTGGCAGATACAGACAAGGATGTTAGCTTTTGTTCATTAAGGTAAACAACAATACGCTCTGGCAAACAGCGCATTAAAACTCCTCCAGGAGCATTAGGGTTCAAAAAGACTTATCATCTGCCTTGGTGGCAGCACAACGTTTATCAAAAAGAGCCTCGTTATTCAAAGCAAACTCAACCGGAGATAACCTGCACCCAACCTAATGTGTTTTGCCTTGTAATGTGGAGCAATGGCAATTCGTTTAGAATGACCGAAATGTGTCTATTTACGTTCACAAAAGGAAAGTCCAATGGTAATATGCTTACTCATATCAGCAGTAGGCAGTTCTGATTGGTTGGAGCTGGACCTGACTTCGAAAAAATCTGCCTTCGACCGCTCAAGTGGAGCAGCAGTACAATACGCTAGCACAGAGCTGGGATTTCAAATACATCTTATCGAATCTCAGCTCTGCCATCCGTCTGGGCTGGGCGACCACATGAACAAGGATTGGCTGTTGTTCACAGGGTGGGATGAGCCGGACCATGGTTCCTCATAACTGGTGCAATAACGACCTCTGCTGGCTGATTTATGGCACCTGCACAGAGTTGGGGAATAATGCTTATCAGGGTGAAACTCTCTGTACACAAGGCTGATCCGCATATGATCTCACCTCGTGTGGGTGAAAAGATGCAGTCAATACTGCACACGTGTCAGTTGCGAAGCTCCTCAGTCAGCAGTGGAGGGTTGTATCGGTAGAGGTGAAGCGTAACGCAACCAGGGTAATTGGATACGACTAGATTAGGGAGAAAATTGGAGGAAAAAATCGGAGAAAAAGAGAATTTGCCTTTAGCCCCAGTTGGGGCAGCGCGGTGGCTTGGTGGGTAGCACTGTCGCCTCACAGCAAGAAGGACTTGGGTTTGATTCCCATATGGAGTGTCCCTTGTCCTTTCTGTGTGGAGTTGCATGTTCTCTCCGTGTCTGTGTGGGTTTCCTCCAGAAGCTTTGGTTTCCTCCCACAGTCCAAAGACATGCAAGTGAGGTGAATTAAGATTAAGACACTCCTTTTAATTACTGAATTCATGTGTTTCAGCAACAACAATTACTAACAAGATTGATTAATCAATTATATAAAAAGCATTAGCATTAGCATATTAAAGTTTTTTTGAGCGTCCAAAGAGGTGGAATTCAGATGCTGCTAAATCCGGACTATAGTCTCTCAGCCTCACATAACCGATTACTACTCCTCTACTACTACACCCTCACCGTTTCTAATGGAAATATAAAGGTGAGGAAACTTTTTGAAGATCCTTCATATTATTACATCGTAAATATCTCATACCCATTTATCCATAACATGTAGGAAGGTAAAATGATATCAGCATGTGCTCTGAAATATCGGATAACTCTGTATGTGCTGGTATGATAGATGTGAGTTTGAGCGGGTGCATTGATTGATCAAGAATGATTCCTCCAGTAATTAGACTCCCTTTATATGACCAGTGCTCTGTTTGTGAGCTCTTTAGCTCTCATTTAATTAGTCATTCGCCGTTCCGTAATTACAGTTATCAATCTAATGGAAAAAGAAATAGCGTGCATCTACCCACAGATGAATGAATTCAGAGGAACATTTTCATCAGCTTCAGTTCTGGTGTAAGAGACATGCTAATGGAAGAATAAGTGCATTATCCTTTCAATTATAGATCAGATCTGTTACCATGGGAAGACATTTAATCTATCCAGCGCTGGCTTTCGATACAACAACAGTGCTCATTTTCATTTCAACCCTGCGGTACAAGGCTCATTACACATCCCACCCATGTGGGGATTTAGCACTAAAACCTCTGTTTAGTAATTACCTGTAGGGCGGCTTCGGTTACGTTCACACAGCAGATGAAATTAGTTCAAATCTAAACAAATCCAATAAAATCCTCATAATCGTCTTGTGCGCTGGGTGAACAGTACACATCACAGTGAATCTCATCCTCACTTTTCGGTTTTAATTTGGCCATTTTTATATTAAGATGCTGAGCTTGGATGCAGATCCAGTATCTCCGTGTTGAGTTTTTCATATAAAATATAACAGTGTCCTTTACCAGTACAGAGTGTGTTAGGAGCCAGAAAACATCTGAAGACCCACAGAGTTTCTTGTCCTGATCCAGGCCAGTGTTTATTCCTTCAAAACATGAGTAAGACAAATTGGGCAAAAAGGCAATTATGAGAAAGTGAAATGAGAAAACAACTGCTAAAAATAAAAATAAAAATATATATATATATATTTCCATCTGACATTTGCACCTCAAATAGAATTTTCACAACAGAAATTCAAACATCTCCCAGTTCTAATAAATAAATGAATTAATACGAACATTTTTAGGGCATGAAACTAACCCTATGCTATGCAACGTGACAAAAAGCGACAAAAAGAGCCATTCATTTTTAATTACAGCTGTTGATTCCGACGACAGGACACAGAGCAAATGTTAGCCAAAAGGACGGAGTCAGTCTGTGAAAAAGTTGAGCAAAGTTTAACTTCTAGCAAATTAGAAGTGAAGCCAGAAGTGATTACCAGTAGTGAAGTCAGAAGTGATTACCAGTACAAACTGAGCACTGAGAAAACAGGTACCCGCTTTATCTTCATGCTCAGTTTTTGGTATCAGTTGCTCACCTATTGCTCAAATTTGGCATTCCAATGAATCCCGAAGGGGCGGCACGGTAGCTTGGTAGGTAGCACTGTTGCCTCACAGCAAGAAGGCCCTGGTCCTTTCTGTGTGGAGTTTGCATGTTCTCCCCGTGTCTGCGTGGCTTTCCTCCGGGAGCTCTGGTTTCCTCACACAGTCCAAAAACATGCAGTCAGGTTAATTGGAGACACTGAATTGCCCTATAGGTGTGCGCCCCGTCCAGGGTGTTACTGTGTGCCTTGCGCCCATTGAAAAGCTGGGATAGGCTCCAGCACCCGCGACCCTGACTGTATAAACGGTTATGACAGTGAGTGAGAGTGAGTGTTCAATAGGGTTGAAGTCAAGGCACCATGCAGACCGCAGTTCTTCCACATCAGACTTGTCTGTACAGGGACACCGATTTATCCTATTCAGAGTCGCAGTGGTTCCGATCTCAGGGCAAACACACACAATAACACTCAATTTTAGAGGCTCTTTGGACTGTGTGAGGAAACCGAAGCACCTGGAGGAAAACATGCAAACTTTTCACAGAGATGACCCAGACCGCTCCACCTGGGAATCGAACCCTGGACCTTCTTGCCGTGAGGTAACAGTGCTACCCACCGAGCCACTACAGAGACACAGTCATCCTCAAATAGAGTCATACTGAAACTGTTGTAACTTGTACATTTATTTTTATGGGTTCAATTTCCAGGTGGGGCAGACTGGGTCCCTTCTGTGTGGAGTTTGCATGTTCTCCCCGTGTCTGTGTGGGTTTCCTCCGAGAGCTCCGGTTTCCGAATTAAAAATACAAAATCGTCCATGACTTGGTTTGATATTAAAACTTAAACTGATGAATCTTGTGTTACCAGTAACTACCTGTCCTGTCAGGAATGTGACTGAATGTGAAAGAAATAATTTTGTAAACACTATTCTCTTGGTTAAAGGGTTAAATAAACAGTGCCATGCAGATTTTGGGAGGCAGTCCTAATGTTTTCGCCCACCAGTACAACTGTTAGTGATTGATGTGAAGCACATAATGTGTTTCATTGTTTTAGGAGTGCACCATCTCAGCCCTACTTCATATAAAGGCAAAAGTGCATCAGCTGACGTTATTTATTCGGATGTTTTAATTCTTATTGAGTCATTTGTCAAATATTCAGACGACTCTTCTAGCAAAGCACCATTTTGGAAGATCACCAAGATTTTGTGTGTTGTTTTTTCCTAATTAGTCGTTTTCATTTTCCTGATTACACTTATCAATCTATTCGATCGAGTGCAGTTTGACGGATATCCTCACACGAGTGATCAAAAACATTTCAAAATGTGAGATGCTAATGATGCCAATTAATGCAGAGTGCATCCTGAATCCTTTGCCAAAACGAAAGTATATTTTGCATAATTATACTTGCATATATAGTAATAAAGTTTATAGAAAACTGGCACTATAACCTACACTATATGGTCAAAAATATTTGGACATCTGACCATCTGATCTTCGTAGCTAGAACAACAGCCGCTCTTTTGAGAAGGCTTGACACAACACTTTGAACTATGCCTGTAAGGATTTGTGCCCAATCAGTCAAAAAAGGGTTTATATTGCTTGGTACTGATTGAAGTTCCAGTTCATTCCATAGCTGTTCAGTTAGGCTGTGGTCAGGGCTTTGTGCAAAACACTAGAGTTTCTTTAAACTGAGCTTTTATTTGCTTCATGTCTTTATAGAGCTTGCTTTGTGCATAGGGGCTCAATCATGCTGGAACAGGCCTTCCCTAAACTGACCACGAGTGATCAAAAACATTTCAAAATGTGAGATGCTAATGACGCCAGTTAATGCAGAGTGCATCCTGAATCCTTTGCCAAAACAAAAGTATATTTTGCATAATTATACTTGCATACATAGTAATAAAGTACATAGAGGACCGGCACTATAACCTACACTGTATGGTCAAAAGTATTTGGACACCTGACCATCAGCTTGTTGAACGTTCTATTTCAGATCCAGTGGAATTAAACAGAGTGACCTCTGATCTTCACTTAGAAGTATGTCTTTGGTCATTTGTGCCCATTCAATCAAAAGAGCATTTGTTTGGCTGGGCACTGATTGAAGTTCCAGTTCATTCCAGAGCTGAGTAGTTGAGTAGGGTTGAGGTCAGGGCTCTGTGCAGGACACTGGATTTTCTTTAAACTGAGCTATTGTTTAGCTTCATGTCTTTATAGAGCTTGCTTTGTGCACAGGGGCATCATGCTGGAACAGGAAAGGGCCTTTCCTAAACTGTTGGTGCATGGTTGGAAGCATGTAATTTCCTTTCTATAACTGCTTTGTTGCTACTGTTTGCAATTGCTGTGGTTAAAACACATTAATTGAATGATTAGAAAGTTAGATGTTAAGGTTGGGGGGGGGGGGGGGGGGGGCGCTGGATTTTCAATGGACACTATCCCAGCTTTTCAATGGGCACAAGACACACAGTAACACCCTGGACAGGGTGCCAGTCCATCGCAGAGCAGACACAAATACTGTACATACATCCCACCTATAGGGCAATTCAGTGTCTCCAATTAACCTGACTGCATGTTTTTGGACTGTGGGAGGAAACCGGAGCTCCCGGAGGAAACCCACACAGATACGGGGAGAACATGCAAACTCATCACAGAAAGGACCCAGACCGCCCCGCCTGGGGATAAAACCCCTGTGCTGTGAGGCGACAGTGCTATACCCACTGTGCCGCCTGTTAAGGTTGTTGTCAAAGGCTAATACAAATGTAATTAATAATGCACTGAATGATGTACTGAATTAATAATAACTACTGAGAGAGTGATTTTAATCACGTATTGATTAGGACCAGATGACAGTTTTTAAATATGAAAAGCAATAAAAGATCAATTGCTCAGAATTCTAATGATCACTGCTTTTGTAACACTGTTTAAGTAATGAGTTCGACTAATTTCTTCAATTAGTCGTACAGGTTGGGTTATTAATCATTATAATGAGGTACTGGACTTAAACAAAGAGAGAGGAAAGAGAAATCACACCATTTTACTCAAATTTAACCACAACTCAGGTTTAGATATGTACCTATTGCTCACATTTGGCATTTCAATTAATCCCAAAGGTGTGCAATAGAGTTGAAGTTAAGGCACCATGCAGGCTGCTAGAGTCCTTCAACATTAGACTCGTCTCTACAGGGACACAATCATTCATTCATCTGATCATTGTGTGTTCTACCACCTCTTTATCCTACTCAGGGTTGCAGTGGTTCCGATTCACCAGGTCTTCATTCCATCACAGGGCAAACACACATGCTTAGTGGCTCAAATTAATCTGACTGCACATCTTTGTACTGTGGGAGGAAACCGGAGCACCTGGAGGAACCCCACACAGATAGACGAAAACATGCAAACTTCAGAAAGGACCCGGACCGCTCCACCTGGGAATCAAACCCTGGGCCTTCTTGCTGTAAAGCATCAGTGCTACCCACCGAGCCACTACAGGGACACAGTCATACTGGATCTGTTGCCACAAATTTAGAAGCATATAAATCATCCAGTCCTGTGTTCGATTCCCAGGTGGAGCGGTCCGGGTCCTTTCTGTGTGGAGTTTGCATGTTCTCCCCCTGTCTGTACTGTGGGAGGTAACTGGAGCTCCCGGAGGAAACCCACAGAAAGACGTGTAAAACATGACGTTAAAATCCTAATGAAATTAAAATATATATTTATTTTTTATACAATGGGTGTGGCTAAAATGTCTAAGCAAAATAATTAGAAAAAAGTGTCCATATACTTTTGGACATACAATGTAACTCAAGACTGGTTTATAAACAGCTATTGGATGTGTTTTGGTGACCTAATGTGTATTTTTTTTTTTATCACAGAAAATTCTAAAACCTTATGGAATTAAAGACAGTTGTAGCCTAGTAGTTAAAGTACTGGGCTAGTAAGAATAAGGTTGCTGGTTCAAACCCCACCACTGACAGATTGCCACTGTTGGGTCCTTGAGCAAGGTCCTTAACTTCCTTCGGGATTAATAAAGTATCTATCTATCTTAACCTTCAAGACTGTATAATGTAAGTGGCTTTGGATAAACACATCTGCTATATCTGTATATCTGCTAATACAATGCTTATCCTTGATCCTTGTTTATAAGTAAGAAAAAAAGCATTACGTCTGTAGATTTAAAGCTGGCAAAGGGACCTTAGTTGGAGGGACCTTAAAAGCTGCAGATTAAAAGTCTTGAGATGAAAAGAAATGAACCAAAGCCACTTAGAAGATGCTGGTCTTTACAATTCTGAAGGCTGAGAAGAGGCTGTAAGAGAATTTTCATCCTGCACAGAAATGTTTGCTCTCTCACATATGCTGCAGTCTGAGGCCATATCGGTCGTGTTTGTAGTTTTACATAACGCTGGATGGCTTAGATGATGAATCGTGGTGATGCTTCTAATGGACCTTCTGTGCTTGGCTTAAGGTTTAAGCAGCATTAATGCGCCTGAGCTAAACGCAAAGATTCATTAAACACAGGGATGAAAACACATTTTGAACCTTGTCTGAAGAATCATATGTTCATATGTTCTGAGCTCCGAGGCAGTTAGGTTGCAGATTTCCTCTTGATATTTGTGGTGGGAAATACTTAAAAGTGCAGCGTCTTTAGAACCCATCTCACAGATCTGAGACCCGGTCTGAATGAGCTGTGAGTATAGGATCCTAGTTAGTTTAAGGGGGTTGTTTACACTTGGTTTGAATAACTCCATTCTGGGTCTGCTTGGGGAGGGCAGCATCATTACAGGGGTGTGTTTGAACAGAGGGAGATAAAAGGTAAACCACTATATTATTTGTGCTATTGTTAATATAATTAATGCATGTTTACCAAATGGTTTGTGTGCCTTTAATCAGCATTCATTTAAAGCAGCGCACTCATATGCAAAATAATTCATTCCATCTATTTATGAGTTCAAGTTATCAGATTTATGCATGTTTGAGGTTGTTTTGCAGTGGTTGTGCAATGGGTAGTGCAGTCGCCTTACAGCAAGAAGAATCTGGGTTTGTCTCCCCAAATGGGCAGCCGGGGTCCTTTCTGTGTGGAGTTTGCATGTTCTCTCTGTGTCAGTGTGGGTTTCCTCCCACAGTCCAAACACATGCAGTCAGGCCAATTGGGGCTAATGGCATTGGGTCTGGTTTAGGGATGAAAGGCAGGAAACACCCGGACAAGTCAACAGCCATTATAGGGTAAACACACACACACACACACACACACTTTTGGGATAAAGCAGTAGTAAAACAGAAAGTGAATGAATAAATGAATGAATCCACTGTGTAAGAAATGCAGAGGAATAAAAAGTAAAGTGTGGTATTAATTCTCCATCTGTGCTAGTCCATTATCAACTGTGCTTTAAGCCTACATTGAGGAAGAAGATGCACATCATTTTATTTTAATGTCATGTTTTACACACTTTGGTTAATTTCATGACAGAACAAGTACAGTAATTACTGGTAACAAGATTTATCAGTTCAAGTTTTTAATATCATGTGTCTGCGTGGGTTTCCTCCGGGAGCTCCGGTTTCCTCCCACAGTCCAAAAACATGCAGTCAGGTTAATTGGAGATGCTGAATTGTTCTATAGGTGAATGGGTGTGTAAGTGTGTGTATGTGAGTGTGTCTGCCCTGCGATGGACTGGCGCCCTGTCCAGGGTGTTACTGTGTGCCTTGCGCCCATTGAAAAGCTTGGATAGGCTCCAGCTCCCCCCGCGACCCTGATTAGATAAGCGGTTAAGAAAGGGAGTGAGTGAGTCATGAACAATTTTGTATCTCCAATTCACCTCACTTGCACATCTTTGGACTGTGGGAGGAAACCGGAGTTTTCGGAGGAAACCCACACAGACACGGGGAGAACATGCAAACTCCACACAGAAAAGACATGGACCGTTCTACCTAAGTATCAAACCCAAGACCGGAGCGAGTGCACGTCATTTGTTTAAGACTATCCGAAAAACACGTTTTAACTCTGATCCTTCTGGTTTTTCACCAGGTGAAATTGATTGTTTTTGTTTAGAACGAGATCTGAGTGAGTTTATACAGGATCATGTTGAGGTTGGAGGAGATGCTGGAGTTTTGTTAGCGCTCCACCAAGCTGTTGGAGGTGTGGCTGTTACAGGGTTGGTGAAGTGAGTGTAATATCTTATTGATTTATGAAGACGGTAGACCTTAAATGTTTGTTTCTTTGCCCTCGGCTCAATTTCAATCCAGTGGTGAAGCTGTAGTAGAAAACTCTGGATCATAAACTGCATCTAGTTAAGTGAGAAATTGAAGGTGTAGTTTTTTGGTTGTTGTTCTTTTTCTTTTTGTAAAGTCGACTCTAATTTAAAGCTGATTGACTTGCCAGTAGAATTTGTTGGCAGCCAAGTTCAGCTTTGATAACCAAGTATTTAATGGAGTTACTGGGATCATCATGGATATGTTCTGTAATTCACATTGGCCAAATAGGGCGGCATGGGGCTCGGTGGGTAGCGCTGATACCTCACAGCAAGAAGGTCCTGGCTTCAATTTCCAAGTGGGGAGTTTGCAAGTTCTTCTCCTACAGATGCTCTGGTCTCCTCCCACAGTCCAAAGACATGCAGCCAGGTTAATTGGAGCTGCTAAAATTGCCCTTTGCTGTGTGTGTGTGTTTGTGTGTGTGTGTGTGTGTGTGTGTGTTTGTCCTGTGATGGACTGGTAACCTGTCCATGGTGTTTCCTACCTTTTACTCAATGAATTGTACCCACCACGACCCTGAATTAATGAATGAATACTGGCCAAAAAGCAGCAATCAAAATGAATGAATGAGTGAGTGAGTGAGTGAGTGATTTATTTATTTATTTATTTATTTATTTATTTATCCAATCACTCACTCACTTTCTTAGCCGCTTATTTAATCAGGGTCGCGGGCGGCGCTGGAGCCTATAACAGCTTTTCAATGGGCGCAAGGCACACAGTAACACCCTGGGTGGGGCACCAGTCCATCGCAGGGCACACACACACACACACACACACACACACACACACACACACACACACATTCACCTATAGGGAATTTAGTGTCTCCAATTAACTTGACTGCATGTTTTTGGACTGTGGGAGGTAACCGGAGCTCCCAGAGGAAGCCCACGCAGACAGGGGGAGAACATGCAAACTCGGCACAGAAAGGACCCGGACCGCCCCGCCTGGGGATCGAACCCAGGACCTTCTTGCTGTGAGGCCAAAACGATCTTCTGTGTGTGTTTTTTTTTAAGGAATTAAAACTTGAAATCAGTTGTGACAGGTTGGTGGAGATAATGATTCTTGTATGAACAATTAACTCCTGATTAGTCTCTGTAGCCTAGAAACAATTTTACACTCGTTTTTATATATAAAAGAAGCTGAAAAAACCTGTCATAACTGTAAGAGTGTAATAATAATAGATTTGTATTTCCATGCTGCTACTTTGCTCATTACACTCCCACGATGTATGAAGGAGACGTGTAATAAAGGACCTGATGAAACATTTTGCACATCTGCCCAGCTGCCTTTTTAACTGGCTCTGATTTATTTATGTGCCCAGCCATGTCTGTGGAAATGCAATATGGTGTCCTAATCAAATCTGATCTTGAAAAACACGAGGCGGTTCACCAGCCGGAGCGATTCCGCTACTTCGGCAATAACGTCCCCGGACGCGCCGAAATAAAGCGGCGGACGGCTTTCATCACCGCTTTTCATGCACTTTATAACGTTTAATATGATTGTGAAATGAAATGCAAATCCTCAGGAGGGAAATATTGTCTGTGAGTGGCCTCTTTATTAGTTCCAGAGCTGTAAAAGCTTCTGATTAGCATAATACGCTCATGTAAATCAGGTAGCGTCGATATTCTGTGGGTTTTAGTAACAAAATAATGAAGACGTTTTAAAGCGGAATTAAACTGTCTGGCTGTCACATGCTTTCCGCTCGGGATTGAATCGTTTCTGACAGATATCCAACGAGTCGACACAATCCGAGTACAACAATGAGACAAAAATAGGGCTGTCAGTACCGATACGTACTCTTCTTTGTTACTGATGAGTAATGACAATGCTTTCTGTGTGCGTTTTTATACGGGTCATTTTATTAGTGTGGCAAATCGACCGGGAAATGTCCAGCACAAAAACGTCCATAGCAAGTTTCTATTGCTTGGTCAGGGATACATTCGATGTTGGGCTAATGGTAGTTACACATAATACACTTGTTGAATGCAACAGAAATGAGCCACATGAAGATATGAATGAATAATTATAGACAGACAACTGGGTTTAAGTACTGGGCCCATACACTGATCAGCCATAACATTAAAAGCACCTCCTTGTTTCTACACTCACTGTCCAATGTATCAGCTCCACTTACCATAAAGAAGCACTTTGTAGTTCTACAATTACTGACTGTAGTCCATCTGTTTCTCTGCATGCTTTGTTAGCCCCCTTTCATGCTGTTCCTCAATGTTCAGGACCACCACAGTGCAGGTATTATTTAGGTGGTGGATCATTCTCAGCACTGCAGTGACACTGACATGGTGTAGGTGTGTTAGTGTGTGTTGTGCTGGTATGAGTGGATCAGACACAGCAGCGCTGCTGGAGTTTTTAAACACCTCACTGTCACTGCTGGAATAAGAATAGTCCACAAACCAAAAATATCCAGCCAACAGCGCCCTGTGGGCAGCGTCCTGTGACCACTGATGAAGGTCTAGAAGATGACCGACTCAAACAGCAGCAATAGATGAGCGATCGTCTCTGACTTTACATCTACAAGGTGGACCGACCAGGTAGGAATGTCTAATAGAGTGGACAGTGAGTGGACACAGTGTAAAACTCCAGCAGCACTGCTGTGTCTGATCCATACTCATACCACAACACACACTAACACACCACCACCATGTCAGTGTCACTGCAGAGCTGAGAATGATCCACCACCTAAATAATACCTGCTCTGTGGGCGTCCTGACCATTGAAGAACAGCATGAAAGGGGGCTAACAAAACATGCAGAGAAACAGATGGACAGTCAGTAATTGTAGAACAACAAAGGTAAGTGAAGCTGATAAAATAGACAGTGAGTGTAGAAACAAGGAGGTGGTTTTAATGTTATGGCTGATCAGTGTACATACAGAACTTTGCTCTTAATTCACAAACATTTCCCCAGATTCTCTAAATCTTTAATTGTTTTGGGGTTCAGTACCTCTCTCACCATCTTACAATGCCGTGATTGGAGCTATACCCCAATCATATGTGAAAGACACACATGGCCATTGTAATTAATGCTCATTGTGATTTGCATAAGGACCTGAACACCGGATCCATTGTAATGTAATGGGTCAGTGTGGGTCATTATGCAAATCGCCTGCATATAAGGTTGGGGTATTCACCACCAGCTCAAACTGAAGAAGTCACTTGGATGAGTGACGATACGTTTCTCTTCAACAAAAGAATGTATGAATGATGATGAACTGATTCAACTTTGTGGATTTGTGTACCTGGATTATTGAGCATGCATCAAGAGACATCCTGGATTCAGTTCCCACGTGGAGTGGTCCCAGTCCTTTCTGCAAGGGTTTCCTACAGTTGCCCCCCCCCCCCCCCCCCCCCCCCCCAGTAAAGAAATCTGTCTCTATGATGAATACCTAGCAATAATGTAGCTACCACGAAGGTGCACTTGATCCTGTTAGAACCCTGTTGTCCGTATAAAGCTGCCAATGCTGTGTTTTTCCACACTGAATCATTTTCAGTTGAACCAAGTCCTCACAGTGCAATAAAGGTCAGAAGGACCGGAGTGTGCTCACGCGGGCTTGTGGACGTGCTGGCATTTCAATAACAGACCGAGAGGTAAGATTGAGGTGAGCACAGAGGGGTAAACTCTCAGGGGAAGTCATTTTTGTTCCTTATTACCCAGTAGTGGGAGTGAAAGGTCCTGCCCGCCAAGTGGCTAATGGAAAACTCATCTTTTCAGATCCCTTCAAGCACACAGCCTCCCTGCTGATTTCTACAAATCTCAGATTGTCTCAGAATCCCAATTTTGCCATTTGGCACGGCTGGGCTGTGTCAAAATAATACAGAAATTGGACCCTTTTTTTTTTATTAACAGCACATTTGGGAAGGATTTAGTGTTTGTAAGGCTGGGTTCTGGTTTTATCAGGTTGGGTTTGATTGGTCTGGTGAAAAATGTGATTGTGTAGCTAGTCAGCTCATAATAGCCGCCCGGCTTGTCTCTGAGCCACACGAATCACCGCAGAGAGCAAATGAACTCAAACCGGGTCTCTGCATGAACACTGCACTGAAATATTAGTGCTGAGAGGCTGCATTCAGGATGAAATAGGATAGAATAAAGTGCATTTACAGTGGAACCTTGGTTCTCCAACTAAACCCATTCCAAACGGTTGGTTGAAACCCAAATTGGTTGAAAACCGAGTCAATTTTTCCATCTATGTAAATTGGATTAATCTGATTCGAACCCCCAAAATTATGCATTAATAGGCTTTTTAACCTATTTAGTCATACAGTACTTGTATTACATGCATTACACCATACAAAAACATTAAACACAAACATGAAATAAATAAAAATTTACTTCAGGTGGGGGGTGAATAGGAGGAGAAGTGTTATTTTTTTTTGTTATACAAACATCAGGTCCTTCTCTTTGCACCACTAAGCACCTTCACACCTTTTGCAACATAATTTCCTTTGATGGTCTTTATTTTTTAATATGGTGCTGATCGTAGATTTCAGCATTCTGAACTGCATAACAATATCAGGCACGCGATATTTCCTCCCAATCTAGTTGTATCTAGTGTGCTTCCTCTCTATCGATGTTCATCTCCACTCCTCATTAAGGAGAGCGAGACTGACACTTGCACCCTCCGACACATGTGCAGTACCCGACTGCATCTTTTTACCTGCACGAGGTGAGTTCATATGTGGATCAGCCTTGTGTACAAAGAGCCACACCCTGATCAGCATTATTCCTCTACTCTGTGCAGACGCCATCAATCAGCCAGCAGAGGTCGTAATTGTGTAATTGCATCAATTATGAGGTTCCAGCCATGGCTTACCCACCATGTATGAACAACAGTCAATCATTGTTCATGTAGCCGCCCAATCTGGCGACGAAGATGACCAACTCAAACAGCAGCAATAGATGAGCGATCGTCCCTGACTTTACATCTACAAGGTGGACCAACCAGATAGGAGTGTCTAAGAGTGGGCAGTGAGTGGACACGGTGTT
This sequence comes from Trichomycterus rosablanca, assembly GCF_030014385.1. Classification (NCBI taxonomy): domain Eukaryota; kingdom Metazoa; phylum Chordata; class Actinopteri; order Siluriformes; family Trichomycteridae; genus Trichomycterus; species Trichomycterus rosablanca. The sequence continues at coordinate 3,770,703 of NC_086005.1, forward strand.
TAAAAACTCCAGCAGCGCTGCTGTGTCTGATCCACTCATACCAGCACAACACACACTAACATACCACCACCATGTCAGTGTCACTGCAGTGCTGAGAATGATCCACCACCTAAATAATAACTGCTCTGTGGGGGTCCTGTGGGGGTCTGGTGGAGCTGATAAAATGGACAGTGAGTGTAGAAAGGTGTAGGAGGTGGTTTTAATGTTATGGCTGATCAGTGAACCTTCTAAACAAAGTGTTTTTCAGGGTCATCCAGGCATATTTTAATAAAAACACAGTCTGCAGTTTATTTCCTCATATAACCTATAAATGTAGCCCAGAGTCCAATTAAATAGCACAATATTACACATTCTAGCTACTGGGTGCACGAGTAGGGTGCAGTGAAATGCACTAGCTCACCACTTCAGTCCCAGGTCCCATATTCCAGTCTTAGCTTAGTTTTACTAGCCTGCTGGACCTTCCCTTACTCAAACACTTCCCATAACATTAGAGAGAACCTCCCTCCAGTACTAAAAACAACATGCACTGTCTGCTCAATGTGCTGACACAAGCAATGAAGGAATTCCTTTGTGTCTGTTAAAGCTGTAGGAATTCACCGCTGCTCAGCGAAACGAGCCGGCAGGTGGCTTTACACTTGTCATAGGTGACGTGTGCCTGCCTACACCTCTCGGCGGCCAGGGTGGGTGTAGCATATGCATGGATGTGACCAAATTGAGGGGAAATAGGGATATACGTACATTGATCAACCATAACATTAAAACCACTTCCTTGTTTCTACACTCACTGTCCATTTTATCAGCTTCACTTACCCTACAGAAGCACTTTGTAGTTCTACAATTACTGACTGTAGTCCATCTGTTTCTCTACATACTTTTTAAGACTGCTGTTACCCTGTTCTTCAATGGTCAGAACCACCACAGAGTAAGTATTATTTAGTTGGTCCACCTTGTAGATGTAAAGTCAGAGACGATCGCTCATCTATTGCTGCTGTGTGAGTTGGTCATCTTCTAGACCTTCATCAGTGGTCACAGGACGCTGCCCATGGGGCGCTGTTGGGTGGATATTTTTGGTTGGTGGACTATTCTCAGTCCAGCAGTGATGGTGAGGTGTTTAAATACTCCATCAGCGCTGCTGTGTCTGATCCACTCATACCAGCACAACACACACTAACACACCACCACCATTTCAGTGTCACTGCAGTGCTGAGAATGATCCACCACCTGAATAATACCTGCTCTGTAGTGGTCCTGTGGGGGTCCTGACCATTGAAGAACAGGGTGAAAGCAGGCTAAAAAAGTATGTAGAGAAACAGATGGACTACAGTCAGTAATTGTAGAGCTACAAAGTGCTTCTATATGGTAAGTGGAGCTGATAAACTGGACAGTGAGTGTAGAAACAAGGAGGTGGTTTTAATGTTATGGCTGATCAGTGTATAGTACAGAACAAGAATGTCACACCAAAATGCAGGAGTCATTTCAGAATTTCAGAAGTGAGCTAAACGTAGTGGTACCAATCAGACGAGGGTTTAAAATGCCCCTAGCTCATTAAGGGCTCTTCCGGTGCCAACCGAACATGAAAGACGGGCTTTATTAAAAGCAAGGGCACTTGTAGCACCAGTACAAAAAGCTGGGAAGCAATTATTCTCTAAAAAAGCTCTGAGTTTTCACTGAACTCTCACTGGGTTTAAAACTCTTAAATCCTTAACTGATTCTTGTCCAAGCATTCTTTTGACTAAATGGGCACAAATGATCATTAAAAACAATGTCCCTTGTCAGTGTGTGTGTTTGGAAACTCTAGTTTTTACTCACCTTCTAAGATGTGGACTCTAAATGGACCCGAGTTGTAAAGTAAAGTAATGATCAGTGTATAGTGTATTTGGCCCTGGAACTACTGCAACCTTGACCTGGAAGTTTGGCATGTTCTCTCTTGTTGGTGTGTGTGTTTGGGTACTCTAGCCTTTACTCACTTTTTTATATATGGACTCTAAATGGACTTGAGGTGTAAAGAAAGTCATTATCAGAGTATAGCCCAGTGTATAGTGTATTTGGCCCTGGAACCACTGCAACCTTGACCTAGATTCTAGGGACCTGGGTTCGATTCTTACCTTTTCTTACTGTCCGTAAGACGTTTGGCATATTCTCTAATCAGTGTGTGTGTTTGGGTACTCTAGTTTTTACTCATCTTTTAAGATATGGACTCTGAGGTGTGAAGAAAGTAATTAGAGTATAGTCCTGCCTTTTGTTGAGTGTTTGGCCCTGGAACCACAGCAACCTTGACCTGGAGGATTATATATTTCTCCATATGAGCTACAGCATTCACATTTGCTCAAGCAATTATAAACCAGGGTCATATGAGACGCTATATAGCTAGAACAGTACGTTATGAATCGTATAATATAAAACCCTGCATGCAAATGTATTTAGTATTGACATTAATGTGAGCTTTAGCCTTGAGGAACGCTTTCATAGTGTGATGCACGTTGAAGATTCCAGCTTGCCCACTCTTTACTTTTAAAAACTCGCCACTCGGGTGAAATAATATGAATATTTCATTTATGCTGAAGTTTTAATATAATGCTGTTCGATTTGTACGACCACAGCGGCGAAAGTCCGAGGCGAGAACGCCAGGTACGGTTCCACCTCTCGGGCGGTACTGGAGCCCATCTGCAATCTGACGTTGATGTATTTTCATCTCTGTGGTTATGACATCCATCCAGACTACCTTCAGCCAGCTCCAGTTTGCAGATTTTACTAAAATCTTGACGCTGTGAGGAAACAGTATGTGTGTGTGTGTGTGTGTGTGTGTGTGTGCGTGTGTTTTACCTTTACACACCCGGTGCTCACTCACTCCGACTGCATTTGAGCAGCTGTCAGTCAGAGGCACAAAATGCAAAAGTACGGAGGCTGTTTGCTGTTCCAGGTAAGTGCACCAGCTGTCCCTCATACTGTGCATGTGCAAAAACTGCACCACGTGGGGGCGCTATTTTAACAGAGCCTGTGTTAAAAACAAGCTCCTCAGGTTCAATTTTCTCTAGTAACTGTCTTGGATGTGTTTAGATATAATTTAAATCAGTGACTTAAATGATCCAGTTCTAATAATAAAGAAATGAAAACGATCAGGTGTTCCAAACCCACACAATTAGAAAGTTTTACAAACGTAATGTGCACTTATTTCTATTTTTTTTTAGAATGTGATATAATGCTCTATTGTCAACCGTCTGGTTCCTCGAGAATCCACAGACCCACAAGTGGGCACAAATTTATTTATAATTTATTATATTAATTACAAGTGTTATTTTCAAAATTTAATTAATTATTATGTTATATTAATGTTTTAATTATTTTGCAGCAAGTCTGGATAATTCAGGCCACATATTGACACAATTTTAAAGCTTAAAATCTTCTAATTATTTGAGCATAATTTTGCATTTTTCATCCACACTGAATATTTTATGGTAATAATAGTAGTTATTATTATTATTACTACTACTATAATTATGAATGTATTATTATTATTATTATTAATACAATTATTAATGTGTTCATTTATGTATTTATTATTATTATCATTATTATGTATATATGTATGTATTTGTTATTTATTATAATTATCATAATTAATATATTTATTTATGTATTCATTATTATTATTATTATTATTAATGTATTAATTATTACAATTAATATGTATATATTTATTTATTTGTTATTTGTATTTTATTTATCATAACTGATATATGCATTTATGTATTTATAATTATTCTTATTATTGTAATTTATGTTTTTTATTATTATTAATATTTTTTATCATTATTATGTATATATTTATGTATTTGTTATTTTTATTATAATTATCATAATCAATATATCTATGTATTTATTATTATTATTATGTATTAATTTATGTATTTGTTATCTATTATATTTATCATAACTAATATAGGTAATAATTATTAAACAATTATTATTATTGTTGTTGTTATTATTATTATGACTGTTATTATTATTATTATTATTATTATGTCGGATGCACTTCCTGATGCAACCCTCCATATTTTATCCAGGCACAAAAGAAACATCCATCAGTTGTGTCTTTTCCTCCCTCAGACACAGCAACCTGCGTCTGTGTGGATTCCCAGGTATGTTGATAGCACAACTAAGATTCAAAAGCACGAGTTTGAGTTTTCATAGGTGGTGACCACACCACGTACAGGACAGCAATCCATCGTGGGGCCTTGGCGTCCCCCAAGATCACGTTGATGTATACATGTCCAACCATCCAATTAATGTATTGTTTAAAATGTATTTATTGACATTATAAATGCATACATTTGTCCATATTTTTAGCATAAAGTTAAAAGACAGTCTGTGTTTATGTTTTATCTGAAGAAATAAAATGAATAAATTGAAGAGGTTTGGATGGTGTTGGAATCAGGGCAGCTTTTTATCCACTGTAGAAATAATGTCAAAACAACACAATGTTCCAACTTTTATTCACACTGATGATGACAGCCATGTTTGACATTTGTCAGTTGTAATTTTTGGTAGAAAATAACACACGTCTGTTCTTACCAAACAATCTTCTGTTCCTGCTCAGGAATTCTCTTATAGGTCAGGAACGCCACGGTACAGCACTGGCTCTGAAGAGGTGTGCTTTAGCGGTGTGTGTGTGCACCCTGTGATGGAATGCTGATCTGTCCAGGGAGTTTCATACTTTTGGCCAGGTGAATTGTACCCACATGCGACCCTGAATCAGATAAAGCGGTGGTAAAACATACAATGAATGATTAAATGAATGAATGAATGTACCACTGTGAGGGTTGTAACAGAACTAGCACCATTTTAAAAATTGGGATCGGGGTTTGGAACACACCCCGGACAGGGCGCCAATCATCACTTCACTCGCAGCTGTTGACTTCTTCAGCTCAGTCAATGTTCATGATGGGACTAGAGATGACGTGTGATGTCTCAGTACTATCTGACCTGACCTAGGCCATGTGGCTGTAGTTTTACTTATGCATGTTCTATACCTCTGATATCATCTTGTCTGATCTTTTTACCCCAGATGTGAGAAGTTCTATCCCTGTTTGAATGACCCTGTATGGTTAGCAGGACCACCTGATAATAATACCTTCTCCCTGACTGGTCGTCAACGATCTTCCTGTCCTTCAGCGAAACAGCATGTCAATATTTTAGCGGATATTGATCTAACGCAACAGCTTACACGCAGCGAAGCAGCAGTGTTAAATTAACACCTGCAGTGTTGAATGACCACCTGCAGGTAGAAAATCCATTTACTGCTCTAAAGCTCTTAATGTTTTTGTTTTTTAATTTATTTATTTATTGTGGTGGTTTCAAACGTCTGGCTGCTCGACAGGAAAATAGAAATCAGCGTGTGGAGCACTCGGAGGAGCAGCATGGTACAGTTTTTAATTTTAATTCTAGATTTAACTTCTTTAAGTACGTCACTATATTTTCTTTCACATAGCAGTACCCCGGACAGTAAAGGTTCTCTGAAGGTTGGGTGGGAGTGGTCAGTAGTAAGTCCATCATAATACCATCATCATCATCATTCTCCATTCAGATGAGGTATCCCAATAATTTTGTCCATATAGTGTATCAGTCACAACAACAGCTAACAGGTGGTATCAACTGTTATAATTATATAATGGAAATTATATGCTTCCAACTGTGCTTCGTGCACAGGGGCACAGTCGTGCTGGAACAGGAAAGGGCCTTCCCTAAACTGTTGCTGCAAAGCTCTATAAAGACATGAAGAAAAGTGTGGTTTAAAAAAAAAACTCCAGGCAGAAAAGGCTGCAGTTGCAGCAGTAATAAAAAATCTCATTGACTAACCTCCCTACAGACACAGGCACTGTCTGTGTAGGCAACCGGCCGGACGAGAGCACAGCTGAGATTCAAATGCGCTACCCATGTGCCCATTCTTTTCGTACTTTACACCACACTTTATTAACCCTTTCATAAATACATATAATAATTTTCTAAACATTTGTCAGTAAAATTTAAGGGATCTTCAAAAAGTTTCCGCACTTTTATATTTTGGTTATAAGCAGTGAGGGTGGGAGGAGTAGTAATCTGTCGTGTCTGAGTGATTGAGAGACGCTTATAGTCTGGATTTAGCTCTATCTGATTTCCACCTTTTTGGACGCTCAAAGAAACTTTAAGGGGAAGAAGATTTTCATGTGATGATGATGTGAAAGCGGCACTGCATCAGTGGCTACGAGCTCAACCAAAAACGCTTAAAACCAAACAATAGTGACCATGTAGAAAAGTGATGTAATTTGTTTTTGAAATTCTTAATAAATAAAGTAAAAAGGAGTGGAAACTTTTTGAAGAACCCTCGTCAACTACAAAGTCAACTACAATAAATAAAACGTTAGTGATCACTTCCATACAAGCTCATACACAGAATAATCCCAAGAAACAATTACAATTATGGACCATTGACTAAAAGTTAAAATGCACCTAGACATGTACTAACGTTTATTTAATTACCATGTACACTAGAAGACCAAAATGAAGCAGCAACCTTCCAATCAACTGTCCTACAGCTACAACTGACCTGTGACGTTCTTGTTTGTCCTTCCCACTAAAATGAGAAACTATGCAACATATATAAGCAGTAGAAACAGCACCGGGGGAAATTAGTGGATACGTTGATTCAATTTATAGTAACTTAAGTGTCTGACTTCAGGTCCTGGTGTGGCATTAACATTGGCAGCACTTATCACACGCTGTTATCCAAAGCGACTTACAATTGTGACAGTATACAGTCTAAGCAATTCAGGGTTAAGGGCCTTGCTCAGGGGCCCAACAGTGGCAAACTGGTAGTGGTAGGGCTTGAACCTGCAAACTTCTGAATACTAGTTCAGAACCTTAACTGCTAAACTACAACTGCCTCGTCAACTACAAACCCACAAACCCTGGGTTTGTGGATGCTGCACAGCTTCAGAGTCCCTGGGACGTATGGTCCTTGGACGAGGTTTGGCAGGTTGGCATTTACAATGACTGCACTTGTACCCTGATTCCCTCCTTCCTCCCAAAACAAGCGGAAGGTGTGTTGGCTGCAATGTAAGCGAATCAGTCAAGCGTGAGTGTCACATGCAGTGTGATGGATCTGCTCCTGCCCTGAGTGTACTGTTGCCGTCCATCCATAATGATTAACTTCAAACACACTGTTACCCTGATTAAGATGCTTCAGTTAGTAAAATATAAATAAATAAATGAATTCATCATCAAATACTAATTGTTTTACAAATGACAAAACACCCCCCCACACACACACATACAAAAAAAACAGGGGGGAAAACAAGCAAACAAATAAATATTCTGTAAAATAGAAATATTGAGTTTTAATATAAAAGTTTATTAGCGTTATTGTTCCTGGCACCAGCTAGTCATTTTGCTAAAATGCATTTCAGCAATTCATTATTTCAGAACTTCAGGCCGATGCTGATGTGAAGCTTAATTTTTTACCTCTGTATAGATTTCATGTCCACATTATTCCTCTCAAATCACTCAGTGCTGATGGCTTACGGTCGCTGTGTGCCCGACACCACCCGTAAACACTGGGTGCACGGCAGGATCACGACCCACGGTGGATTGAGACTTACAGATTTTACTTACTTACACCAGTTTTAGAGCACATTTAGAGTAGCCAGTCCACTTTCTGGGAGAGAATACTGAACAAAAAATAAACATGTGGGCGCCCAGGTGGCGCATTGGGATGTTCCACTAGCACACCAGCGCCGAGATTCTGAACTCCTCGGTTCGAAACTCGGCATTGCCGCCGGTCGGCTGGGCGCCATCTAGCGGGCATAACTGGCAATGCCTGCAGCAGACACATTTCTGCAAGGGCGGGATGACCGGACTATGTGGGTGGGGGGTCTTCAAACGCTGTGTAAGTGTACACAGTGTACCCTGATTGGCAGATAGAAAGGTGCCTGTGCAGAATGCATGGGTGAAAAAGGGTTCCGCAGGCGGCTACGCGCAGGTCAGAGGAGGCGTGAGCAGCAATATACCCACGTCGACTGCAATCAGGGATCTCCCAGCAGTGGAAGACAAATTGACTACGATAAATTGGGAGAAAATAGAAAAAAGAATTTACAAAATGAGGACACAGAGAGAACATGGAGCTGTTAAACTTGTACATTACCTGCTGAACCTGATGCCCAAAATAATAAATTCATAATAAAACAAAGGAATTACAGTTGGCATTTCAGCTCAGAGTCTTGATGCTCTTTTTGGGCACCTACTCACCCCTGCATGCTAACAAACAGTCAAACCTATTGTGAGCCAACGGTGGCAAATGTCTCAGCAGTGCATTTTACCTCCTGCTCACCATCTGACCAACATTTTGTTGTTAGGACTATAAAAAGGAATCTTAGGTTCGGCCCTTTTTGCCCAGGGGGAACAAATGGGGTCCAGATGCACCCAGTTTCATTAAAACGAAAATACAAGTGTGAAAATGCTCTTAACTGCTGAAATTAAAAATGAGGCTCCTCTGTGGAAAAGAAACAATCCAGGCTTTTCATTAGGAAACACAAACAAACACACACACACACACACACACACACACACACACACACACAGGTCAAGGGTTGTCCAAACTGAGGTTCATGGGCCATTGGCGACTCATAGCCGTTTAAAAACACCCCACGAGCTATTATAAAAATAAAATAATCCTGTTTCTCCGTTAATACGATTAGAACAATGAATTTAAAAATGCTCATGATCTCCCCGTTTTGTTTTCGCTACATTAACCAGGCTAATTTTGCATTCTCTTTATAGACGTAGTGGCACCAAAACAGCACAAATGCAGTTTTCAGGAAAAATGGATACGTCTCAACATAATCTGTTTAATCAGCCTGGAATTTGTTGCTATCTGGTTGCTGTTGGCCTGGTATTTATAGATAGGTAATCGAGCACAGCCTCTGTGGTCATATCAGTGTTTTAATCCATTTAGCTTTGGACCTTATTTAAACAATATGAAGCGTCTGAGCCCTGTAAACCGTGTGTTGCTAAATCTACAATCTATGTGTGTTTTGTATTCTATAAAACTGCATTTAGAAGATTCTAGATGACACACATGTAAACCACTTGTAAATTATAAATTGTAAATATTTAGTGTGGGTGCTGCACTGATCTGGCACTGTCTGTGAAGGCTTTGTCTTGTTCAACCTGTATTTGTGAGTTTCGTTTTTCCCACAGCCCCAAATCCCATTCCAATAGCAAGGCTGCACAATAAGAGAGAGCGTGGGTGCTAGACTGACCTGCCTGCAGTCCAGACGGATTGGCAAATATCACAAAATCTTCATGGAAAATGTAATAATACAAAAATGTAATATTAAATATAATATGATATAAATATATAATACAAATAAAAAATGGTCAGAAGGTAAAAGTGCTTTGTAGTTTGTTGTTTTAATTATTTATAATTTTTTTATTATTATACTTTCACTTATTATAAGCATTTTACACTCTGTCCTGACTTTTCTTGAATTAAGGGCTGTACAACGTTCCAAGCCATGCAACATTGAACAGATTCTAAAAGCCGTGAGCCACGCTGGATAGTAAAAGGATGATGAAGGCCATCATGAAGAACCAAGAATCCACCTATAATCTTCTCAAGGTTACTGATGATCTTACATTTTGTAGCACTGTAGCTTTTCTAAATCTATGATCAATAAACAACAAATTACAAGGTTAAAATAAATATATTGTACTGTTGATATCAATTCAGGTCGGGGCTAAGAGACTGTGGTGTTCTTTGCTTAAAATATATCATCACAGACTTTCAGAGGACTTTATCCAGGTTAAATCAATACAGACCAACTCTGATCATGAGCACCTTTAGTTTAAAAAAAAGAAAAAAGGGGTAATGTGCAGACTATAAAAAAAGTTCTGCCGCTTAGGTGGCGCAGAGGTTAAATAAGCTAGCACACCAGAGCTGGGATTTCGAACACATCGTATTGAATCTCAGCTCTTCCATTCCGGCTGTTGTTCATCCAGGTAGGGAGTCAGATAGGGACCTCATAACTGATGCAATTACAACCTTGAAGGCGTGTGCACAGAGTTGAGGAATAATGCTGATCAGGGTGTGGCTCTTCGTGCACAAGGCTGATCCGCATATGAACTCGACTCGTGCAGGTGAAAAAATGCACACGTGTCGGAGGGGGTGTGTTTCAGTCTGCTCTCCTCAATCATGGCGGAGGTCGGCACCACTAGAGAGGAAGCATAACGCAATCGGGTAAAAATTGGACGAGCTAAAAATTGAGAGAAAAAGGGAGAAAATGCATTAAAAAAAGACCTTAAAAGACCCAAACTAATGTAAAAACGAACAAACAAAAAAAACATTTAAAATCTAAAAAAAAGACCTACCAAAAAAAAAAAAAAAATAAGCAAAAAAATAAAATAAATCACTACAAAAAGAACTCAAAGACTCAAACTATTTAATAATAAAAAAATTACCATAAATAAATAAATCCCTAAAAATCCCTTAAAAACAAAGAGAAATGTAACTAAACTAAAAACAACAAAAACCCCATAAAAACGAAACAAAAACTAACTGCAGCTTTGCATTTTTTTATTTACATTTTTTTAGTTAAACCATACAGCTAATTCTGTACAGCAAAATTACAAAGATATATTACAAAACCAGCATGTTGAGACTGGTTGAGTCCACACATATAGTACTGGATTATCTGACTTGCCGGGTGAGGAGCAGGTCCGGCTGTCTGAGCTGATATGACTAGTTGAATGAAAACATGCTGGGAAACTGTATCGTGTAAAATTGAATTAAGCTGAAGTCTAACGTGACTCTTCTCTGCTTTATGTTTTTTACTCTTTATAAGCTGCTGACAGGTCTCCAGGAGTCTGAGAGAGGCTGGATGATTTAGATACTTCAGTACTTTATCAGAGATAGAAAGTAATGAAGTACAGGAGCTCTGTTACTGATACCATCTCCAGCTTACAAGGAACTGGAGGAGACTGAGTTTGTTATTTGGGATTTTCTCTCTTTTTGTGGTCTGCTGGACCACTTCACCACCCAGGCAGCTCAGATTTATTGATTTTCTTTGACTAATAAGCATTAATATATGAAGCAGTTTATGACTGACCTGCTTTATTCTTCATGCAGGTCAGTGTAAGACGATGATACATCTGCCTCACTGGGAAACTACATTAAATACTGACAACTAATAAATAAAAAATAAATAAATAATGGATAGAGATAAGTAGATGGATGGATAGATGGATAAATGGATAGATGGATTGATAGATAGATGGATGGATGGATCGATAGATAGATAGATAGATAGATAGATAGATAGATAGATAGATAGATAGATAGATAGATAGATAGATAGATAGATGGGTAGATGGATGGATCGATAGATAGATGGATGGATAGATGGATAGATGGGTAGATGGATGGATGGATAGATAGATGGATAGATGGGTAGATGGATGGATGGATAGATAGATGGATGAATAGATAGATAGATAGCTGCTAATCAGGGTCCTTACACAGCGTTTGAAGACCCCACCCACATAGTCCGTCATCCCGCCCTAGTAAAAACGTGTCTGCAGCAGGCATTGCCAATTATGCCTGCTAGATGGCACCCAGCTGACCGGTGGCAACGCCGAGTTTCGAACCGAGAGGTTCAGAATCTCGGCACTGGTGTGCTAGTGGAATATCCGGCTGTGCCACCTGGGCGCCCGACCCACATTTTGTCCATGATTTTTACCGTGACTCGGTGGACTCGTCTGAGAAAACCGGAGCACCCGGAGGAAACCCACATGGACACAGGGAGAATGTGCAAACTCCACACAGAAAGGTCCCTGGCCACCCAGTTTGGGAATCGAACTCAAACCCTTCTTGCTGTGATGGCACAACGCTACCCACTGTGCCACATATCTTATGTTACATAGTCTGGTCATCCCACCCTAGCAGGAACGTGTCTGCTGCAGGCACTGCTAATTATGCCTGCTAGATGGCGCTCGGCCGACCGGTGGCAACGTCGAGTTCAGAATCTCGGCGCTGGTGTGCTAGCGGAATATATGGACGCCCGACCCACATTTTGTCCATGATTTTTATCGAGACTCAGGAAAAACAAACAATGCATCAAAATGAAACACAAAGCAAAATATACTTAATTAATGAAAACGGTGGCAATCTGGACCCACTGCGGTTTACAAGATGTAACGTAAAGCCTCCACATGGGGGCATTTGTGTACAAGTTCACTTTGCGTTTATGTGCCTGTTAAAATTAGTTTATTTAATTATTATTTTTTCTCTGAGACATTTTTTTTGTGGCTCACAACCCACCCAAGGGCCGTGACCCAGAGCCCTGCACTAATCTGTATGTTGTAATTCAAATATCAAAGGTTTATATTAAATGTTAAATACGGACAATTATAAGTAATAAGCTAAACGTCTGTGGAACTACAACTTGTCTGGCTCAGCGGCCACTGAAAGACTAGTTTTGAAGATCCTGAATCACAGTCTCTCACACACCTGTACAGATAAACACAAACACAGGCCTGAAAAATATTCTCCTCTTTCTCATCTAAATTATAGCAGTAGCTCATATGCAAGACTCTACAGACAGCAGACATTTTCTTTGCCAGTTGTGCCCTCCGGTGGCAGACGGGCATTTTCTTTATTTTACTTGAATTATCAACCCATTTTTTTTCTCTCCAGGCTTTTATTTGTACTGCATTTGGATGACTAAATGAGTTTGGTCTGTAAGGCAGGAAATCATTTTAAGAAATAAGTTGACTTTAAAGAGCCAATTTCACACACACACACACACACACACACACACACACACACACACACACACACACAGGGCAGTATCTTGTATTTTCAGTTGATCTGACTGCACGTCTTTGGACTTGTGGGAGGAAACTGGGGCACTTGGAGGAAACCCACACGGACACAGGGAGAACATACAAACTCCACACAGAATGGACCCTGGCTGCCCAGCCCTGGAATCAAACCCAGACCCTTCTTTCTTGCTGTGATGGCACAGCGCTACCCTCAGAGCCACATATCATATTTTAGGTGCACAGTGGGTAGCACAGTCGCCTCACAGCAAGAATGGATGGATAGATAAATAAATTCTCAAAAATGATAATTAGGGCAGTAGTAGCTTAGTGGTTAAGGTACAGGACTAGTAATCAAAAGGTTGTCGGTCCAAATGACCCTGGTCGCCAAGCCCGGGAATCGAACACAGACCCTTCTTGCTGAGCGCTACCCACTGCGCCACATATCGTATTTTAGGTGCACGGTGGCTTGGTGGGTAGCACTGGCACCTCACAGCAAGAAGGTCCTTGCTTCTATTCTAGGGCAGTTGTAGCCTAGTGGTTAAGATACTGGTCCAGTAATTGGAAGGTTGCTGGTTCAAGCCTCACCACTGCCAGGTTGCCACTGTTGGGCCCTTGAGCAAGGCCCTTAACCCTCAATTGCTTAGACTGTACACTGTAAATCGCTTTGGATAAAAGCGTATGCTGAAAATGTAAATATGAGCTCAAACTTAAATTCACGAAGCTGCTTTGTGGTCCTGATGCTGGAATCCCGGTCGTAAGCACAAAATGATTTTCACATAACGGCTCTGATTAACATCAGGCCCGAACTCAAGTGCTTTCTTAAGGTTTGAGTCGGAGATTAGCACAATTAAATCAAAGCGCTGCAGAAAAAGCAGATAGCGATCGTTACCTGATTAGCTCCGGCTTAAAGTCGAGTACTTTCTTTAGCTTGGAGTCAGGAACAAGCTCTTATCCACGCCGCTGATTCCGCTGTAGAGTGGCGGGGCATTCGGAGACGTACTTAATCTCGTCTTCTCATCACTTTGTACTGTTTAATGTGGGCAAGAAATGGTGTCTATTTTAAGCAGTAAGATGGAAGATCTCGCTCTGTCTGTTAGGCTAATATGTGCCCAAGAATGTGATTTAATAACACAGTGTAGTGTGAAGGAGGAAGAAGATTTTCCAGTGTAGTAGCTCTGAGGGATTATGGGAGTGACATGGACCGATGTGATGGATGAAGACATCTGCTGTAATTCCCTAATTTAGAAGGAGATTATTTTCATAGCTGTGATTAGTATAATATTCGTGGATCAGATTTCTCTTGCACCCCACGCTGGCTGAGCAGACTAGCTGCAGACTACACAACACACACTAACACACCACCATCATGTCAGTGTCACTGCAGTGCTGAGAATGATCCACCACCTAAATAATACCTGCTCTGTGGTGGTCCTGTGGGGGTCCTGATCATTGAAGAACAGGGTGAAAGCCAGCTAAAAAGGTATGTAGAGAAACAGATGGACTACAGTCAGTAATTGTAGAACTACAAAGGTATTACAAAACTTAAATGGTAAGCTGATAAAATGGACAGTGAGTGTAGAAACAAGGAGGTGGTTTTAATGTTATGGCTGATCATTGTATAATACAAGGTCAAATACACTGTATGACTAAAGTCATGTGAACACCCGCCAACACATTATTTATTTCAGGTGTAGCCAGATTCATTACCTACAGATGTTTAAAATCAACTCATGACTTAGTGGTAACCGTTTGCTGAGGGCCTTGAACCTGTTCCAGCAGGACTATGCAGCAAGGTTTTTTGCACAAGGAAACAAAACCATGTTTTGATAAGGTTGGCATGCATGAATTCTGTCCTGTACACAGCTCTGACCTCAAACCCCTTTAAACACATGTAGGCTGAATTGGAACATTGATCGCAAGCCAAGCCTTCTTGTCCAATGTTGTCCAACGTCCAGATATTTCGAGTGAATGGACTCAATTTTAGAGACACACCAAAAAGATTGGAGATTAAATGTGCTGAACAGACTGAAGCGAGGAGCAGAAACTGGATTCAGTAAAGGTCGCTGTCAAAACATTTATTTTCTTGTCTTTCAGAAACTCGATTTGTGAGAAAGAGCTTTTTAATAAGTGCCTTTCATTTCACAGAGGAACGTCTTTCTCGGTTCTTCTGAATGTATAATCGAGTTTGAGGGTCCTCAGTCCTGTCGGAACGACTCGTGTTTGTTTGCAATTTTCATTCCACCTTGTGCTATTATGCAAAGTGGAGATAAAAATGGAAAACGTCTTTGTATAATCACACACTAATCATGAAGTCTTTCTACATCCTTCAAAGTCCCGCAAAGACCCACGAGACCCTTAAAAGTCACCAGGCAGAGACTCACTTAGGATCAAATGGCAAGGACATACACTTTTTAAATGAAATGCATTTAGTATATTCTTCTTTAGTTACTCCCATTATCTTTTACTTCTTAACATGTCAGTAGGTGGACTGGCTACTCCATATTACATCCAGTGTGGTAAGTAAGTATAAAGGCCAGTCTATGATGCACTTTTATAGATTGGTGCCTTGTCTAGGGTGTATATCTGCCTTCTTTACAGTTTGTTTTTCCACATATAATGATAAGTTTTGAGACGTTTTTATAATTAAAAATCAAAAACTAGAAGCTCTTATTTACAAATGTATTCAGACATTTACTGTGGTACCGTGTTCAAGTGCATCGTATTTGCTTTAATTATCCTGGAATGTGTTTAGAACCAACAATTTCAATTGATTGCACATCATTGTAGAAAGGCACACATCTTGAGTCTACAAAGGTCTACAAGTTCACACAGCATGGTGGTAGCATCATGCTATAGGGTCAGCGGCCAAATACTGGAACATCCTTGAAGAAAACCACTTGGTGTTGCAATATTGAAAGGAGAACTGTCACCACAGGTTGGGTTTGAGTATGCACAGAAATGGCTTTAAGGAAAGTCTCAGGGTGCCTAATAATTATGCCTAATAGAATAGTATAGAATAGAATAGAATAGAATGCCTTTATTTGTCATATAAACATATACAGGTGTACAGTACAATCACATTCTTTCTTCACATATCCCAGCTTGTTTGAAAGCCGGGGTCAGAGCACAGTCAGCCATCGTATAGTGCCCCTGGAGCAGAGAGGGCTAAGGGCCTTGCTCAAGGGCCCAACACTGGCTGCATGGCTCAGCTGGGATTCGAACTCTCAACCTTTCAGTTGATAGCCCAAAGCTCTACCCACTATGCTACCACTGTTCCCTAAAAGTGTACCCACTATGCTACCGCTTAAAAGTTCTATGCTGTTTGTGCATTAAATCCTTAGTTGTATTGTGCTTGAGATGTGGCTGGGAGTCCAAAGTACAGAGATGAGCGACATGTCTGTTGTGAAGCTGTTGTAAAATGTTGTAAGCAGATACGAAACAACAGTTAGCACAGAATGGTCCAACACATGATGTGATGTGACTAGAGCAGTATAAAGGGAGGCCCACAGTTCTGTTCCTTGTTCTTCTTCAGCTATTACACTGCTTTAAGAACCCACGATTGTGCCAGTAAATTCTTCAATCCAGTCAACTGTAATCTTTTTTTATTATCTGACCTTATTTTTCCACAACACTTCACAAATCCAGGAGACATGCAGCTGTAACTGCTGTCAAATAGGCTTCTACAAAGTATTTCTTTCCACATATAATGGTAAAGATGTTTAATGACATTTGAAAAGGTTTACACCTTTGGAATAAATCCTTGTAATTTTGTCATTGTTATAGGATCTAAATACTTTCTCAATACACGTCATGGTAACCAATTTCCTTCTAGTTTCTCGAAGCTTACAAGGGTGGCCTGACCTAGGCAATGAGGCTGTTTTATATTTTTTCCACCTCTTTACAATAAAGTAACAGGTTCGATTAGCAACATGAGCTAAGAATGATAGCTGGCTAACATGATTGTACAGGATTTTCCTCTTCAACGCAAGGAGGATTCGACCATTCGTCTCTATGGAGCAACTTTGATTCCTGTCCAGTCTTTAGTCACCTTGAGGCAGGTCTTCACATGTCCACTGTCAGACCTATACAACAGTCTGCCTGGATTTTAATCTACCCGAGCACTGATACATCAACCCACAGCAGCGATCCCTCCACCGGCTTTCTGTTTTCAGCCTCAGGGACGGGGACTCCCCAGAGGCTTTGTGATAGTCCAACCTCAAGGTGGCTAGAGACTCACACTGTTCGAGCCTCAAGTCTGGCTCATAAGGAATTTAAATGAAAATTCACCTTTACTAACCAGTAACTAACTCAATAAATAAATAAATAAGTTTGTTTTGTATATATAGATATTACCTTCTAACAGCTTCAGCAGATTTGTGTTCCCAAGACAAATATCACTAAGAAAAAACCCCCAAAGCACTTCTATAAGTCGCTCTGGATAAGAACAGCTGCTGAATGCTGTAAATATACATGAACCGAGCTTCCGTTTGTGTGTGTGTGTGTGTGTGTGTGTGTGTGCGCGTGTGTGTGTGTGTATACATGTGTATAGTGCTTTCGAGACGGTCTGGTTCTCCTCCAGACGTGTGCTTTAGTCTGATAAGATTCCTAACTGGATTTAAACACTCTTTGTCTGCTGAACAAATAAAAGGAAATTAAACATGAACATGACACAAACATGAACATACTGATAGACCTTACAAAGATATGGTCCATGTATGTTTGTGAATCGATTAAACAAAGTTGTGTGTATTCTCTGTTGTTGAGATCAAAACAAGTCTTACATTTAAACTTTTTGTTTTTAATCTTAGTGAATAATTAAAAAGCTTTGGCCGTTTTTATTCTGGACTGTTTATACATAAGCCTTCCCGGTGGCCTCTGGATCACTTAAATGCACATTTTATGCCTCCTAATGTAAAAATACCTCACTGTGTGAGCATGCCCCTTTCCATTAGATGCATTTAATTTACATAGATGGATTCAAATTTATCGTCATTGCTCAGTACAAGTACAAGGCAACAAAATGCAGTTAGCATCTATAAGTGCAAATAACAGCACTGTGCAAAAAACAAAGAATATCAGTAAACATATATGTCTATGATTAATTTAATAATTATAACTATAACTAATTACAAATGTGGTATTAGATCTATATACATAATAATAATATTAATAATAATAATATTAATAATAATAATATTTAATAAAAAGAAGAAGAAGAAGAAAAAGAAGAGCTAGGTATGTATACTACTACTACTACTGCTACTACTACTACAACTGATAATAATAATAATAATAATAACAATAATAACAATAATAACAATAACAATAATGAGCTAAGTATGTATACCACTACTACTACTACTATTAATAATATTAATAATAAAAATAATAATAATGATCTAGGTATGTATACTACAACTGCTGCTACTGCTACTACTACTACTACTACTACTACTACTACTTATAATAATAAGAGCTAGGTACGTATACTACTACTGCTACTACTACTAATAAAAATAATAAAAATAAGAGCTAATTATGTACACAACTGCTGCTACTAGTACTACTACTACAACTAATATACTGTATATATAAATAATACAAATAATAATAATAATAATAATACAGATGTAAAATAAATTACTACACTTAGTGGGTATATAATTGTGCAGAGGTCTGCAGATATCACAAACATACATTTAATGTACAGTAAAACCTGAAGGAAATATTAGACTGCACACAGTAAGAACTTTTGGCATCCAGTGATATTGTTACAGGTTTAGAACTCTTATTTATAAACAGTAGGTGCAGGAGTAATTCTCTACATAATTTATCATTACAGCTTTAATAAAGTAGAATTTAGTACAACAGCAGACCGAGGACTTTAAGAGACGTTATTTGTGAACATAAAGGAAAATAATAGCTCCATCAGCATGATGCAGAAAAAATACATTTAAAAGGGTTTATCATTAAGATAAAGCTATCAGCAATTTCTCCAGAGTGTGTGTGTGTGTGTGTGTGTGTGTGTGTGTGCTCATTAAAACTGTGCACTCACTGAATAGTTGTGTTGCATTAAGAACTCTGAAATAAGAAACATTGATGGGACAAAACCCTCGTTAAGCTCTTTCTGTGCCGTTAATTCCGAATGCTGTAGGGAGAACCGCAATGCGAGAAAATAAAATGCAAAAATATATTTTCTGCCTTGAATAACAAGGACATTTTAACCTCGGTTTCCTTTAATTACTTTTTACGTTAAGCTTTTGTCTAATGGTTTCCTGCTCTACTGACACAGACAGCTACTCTGCTCTTGTGGGAAAGAAAGGAAGAAAGAAAGAAAAGAGAATGAGGGCGGGAGGACGGTGCAAAAAGAGGTCAGTCAGGACGTTGTTTTGTGCGTCATCAGCTGGCTGAAGTAGGTTTAGTTTCTTTTTTTTGCTAGGCATTTCCCAGGCTGTGTTGTTTTATTACTCAGACATAAGAGAGGTAGACTATTTAGTTTCACAGGTTGCTGCCATGGTGGCTCGGTTGGTAGCACTGTCACCTTACAGCAAGAAGGTCCTGGGTTCAATCCCCAGGCGGACTGGTCCGGGTCCTTTCTGTTTGGAGTTTGCATGTTCTCCCCGTGTCTGTGTTGGTTTCCTCCGGGATCCGGTTTCCTCCCACAGTCCAAAAACATGCAGTCAGGTTAATTGGAGACACTGAATTGCCCTAGGTGAATGGGTGTGTGTGTGTGTCCGCAGGGTGTTACTGTGTACCTTGCGCCCATTGAAAAGTTGGGATAGGCTCCAGCACCCCAGCAACCCTAATTAGATAAGCAGTTAAGAAAGTAACTGAGGTTGCTGCCACATTTCAACAGCTGTAAGATGCCTAAAATGCCCACGTTATTAACATTACGATAGAATAGCATGTTAGTGAACAAGCACCAAGGTGAATCTGAAAAGAAAAGCAACTCTACAGAATTAAAGACCAGAAACTAAACCAGATTCCTTTCAATTTGAACACACACACACAAAATAATGGTGTGCTACCTTAAGCAGCAACAACTGCAACCAAATGCTTTTGATGACTGGAGGTCAGTCTCTTTCAGTCTCTTACATCGCCCCAAGGAATTCTGACTCACTCTTCCATGCAGATCGCTTTAATTAAGCCACCTTGGTGAATCTTTTAATCAAAAACTGACCAATTTAGGTGCTGCCGCAGTATCTTAATGGGGTTTAAGCCAGGACCTTAAATAGACCACTGCAAAACCTTTACTTTGCGTCAAAAGAAACATTCAGATGTGTGTAACCCAACTGTGTTTGAGGTTTTTATGAAGGAGAATGGAGTGGCCAGACGTCCTTCTTCGTTTTTTTGATTGAAACAGTGGGTTGCTGGGTTACTTGACATAATTAAAAATTGTAACCATAAAATCAGTTTTTAATCATTCTCACTACCATTACTAAGCCAAAGCATTACGACAACCAGCCTAATATGCTGTCAAAAAAGCTATAACCCACTGTGATATGAACTCCCCAAGACATCTAAAGGAGTCCCGTGGTATCTGGTACCAGGAGATCCTCAGTTTCAATACGTTGCAAGGTGAATCATCCTACAGTGCATCCTGGTGCCGAAGCATGACCGTCCTCGATTTAGGAGAAAACAGGATTTGTCTGACCGGTCGACCTTCTTTAATTGCTCCGATGTGATGTAATTGGTGGGTAGGAGTCAGCATGGGCACCTTGACTAGCCTACAACTATACGTCTGATGCACTGATGTCTGACACATTCACCACATTGTCAAAATTAATAATTTGATTCAACTGCAAATCACAGTAGCTCTTTTTCGGTTCGTACCAGAAGCTTTAGCCTTCATGTCCTTCATTAATGAGTCTTGGCTGCCCAAAAACCTGTTAGCAGTTCATGGCTTGTCCTTCCTCAGACCGATGTGTGTTGGTACTCATCCTACCCACCACTTTTTTTGGAGATACTTCAACCCAGTTGTCTGGCCATAACGATTCAGACCTTATCAAAGATCAAAGTCAAGCATGCTGTCCATACAAAACCAAAGGCAATAATAGCTGTTTTGCTTGAGCAAAAAAAATACCTGTTAGCAATAAGAGGCTGAAGTACATATAAAAAAGGGTGTCAACATATGTTTGGCCATACAATGTATGTAAGATTGTCCATGAGTCTGATTCAAACTGACGTTTGTTACCTAAAGGTCCCTGTTTCCAGAAATTGAATGGACCGGCTGCAAGGAGTTCTTTTTTTATTTTTAGAACAGATCATGTCTCGGATCAGAATGGCTGAGCTGAGTTCAGTGGATTTATCGGGACGTTCAATTCGCCTTTTCATAGTGCGGTCAGTAATTTAGGGTAGCGTGTAACGGCAGGCATCGTGCACACGAGTACACTGATGCCATATTCTTCTCAGCGGGGGATCCATGCTTTCAGAAAAGATCAGACGAAAACAGCACAAGTTAGATAGCAGGGGGGTGGACTGCACACAGCTTTGTTTTCATGGCAGCATGTGGTCTTCAGCCTGGTTCAAGGACAGAACCAGCTCATGTAAAAACTCCAATGTAAACCATGGTAGTATGGGAATAGACACAGGGTTTGCAAGGTACGCCAGGAAATATGGCTCATGGGTGTTGAGACCTGAGTCACGTAACTCACATTTTGTACCATCCTCCTGTCTCCCACAGTTTTCACCACCCCCAGTTCTTTAATTCATTATTAACACCCCGTTTCCCATCATCCCTCCTTATTACTTTGGATATGTTTGTTTCTGTTTGTTCTAGGCGATGTAATGTAGCATGTTATTGTACATTTCTGAACATTTTCTTGAGACTAGTCCAATACCTGCACCTGGAGGAAAAACACGCAGACACAGATTGCTTCACCTGGGTCTCAAACCCAAGACCTTCTTGCTGTGAGAAGACAGTGCTACCCACTGAGTCACTGTGCCGTTATTTAAAACATTTTTTTTAATGATTTACCTCATCAGCATTTTCTTTTAATGCCTTTATGCATTTTCTCCTCTTTTTCTCCCCCTTTTGCGCATCCAATTGTCCAATTGCATCATGCTTCTTCTCCGCCTATGCCGATCCCTGCTCTGACCGAGGAGATCGAAGCTAACCCACGCCCCCTCCGACACGTGGGCAGCAGCCATATGCATCTTATCACCCACACATTGACGAGTGTTGTACCACCTAGCGTTGTGTATGGAGAGACACAAGCACTTTTTCCTCATCTCTGTGTAAGTGCCTCTAATCAGCCAGCAGAGGTCGTAATTGCACCAGTCTGACAGAAAGAGAGAGAGAGAGAGAGAGAGAGAGAGAGAGACCCATATCCGGCTTAGTCCCACCCATCTGAACAACAGGCCAATCGTTGTTCATGTAGTCACTCAGCCTCAGCTGGCAAGGCAGAGCTGAGATTTGATACGATGTATTCGAGATCCCAGCTCTGGTTGCAGCATGTGGTTTTACTGCTGTGCCACCTGAGCAGCTATAAGAACAACATTTTTAATAAACAAATACAATTATTTAGGGGTTTTAGCATTTACAGTCCATATCAAGTTGTGGGTTTGAATCCCAGCTCTGCCATACAGCCATTAAACCTCTTGGCTCCAGGGACGTCGTACAATGACTGACCCTGGGATATGTGGAAAAAAACATTTCACTGTACTGTAAACGTGTATATGTATATATGACAAATAATGTTGGTCTATTCTATTCATAGAACGTGAAAAAATATGCTTAAAACCTTCAGTCTCTTACACAGAAGTGCATTGGGTACCAACATGCTTTAACATCATTGATTCATGCAGCATTTGGCCACTATTTAGCCTATGTGCTGATTTTTGTTTTGGCTCTTTACGTGAATATACAGAGCACACCAGACCCCATAAATTATTAGCTCTTTACAGGCTACTAAAAAAGGAATAATTTATTTTACACACCCAGACTTGGAAGCAAAATTTACCATTAAGGTGGACACTTGACATTTTGCACACGAGACCCCGTAAATTACACCTCTGTGCCAAGAGAAACTGTCTCTCACTGAGTAAAATTATAATTTTCATAAATTTACTGCCAGTCAGAGCTGCCCTAAAATTTGGATATATCAGCTCTAGGGAACTGAAGGACCGTTTATTGTACCAACTGAATATAAACCTAAAAGGCTGAACATCTTACAGAACTGGATTTTAGTCGATACTTTGGCAGTGAAATGCAATGGAACAGCACCAGTATGTTTACATGTCCCTGTACATAATATATTATATAATCACCCTGAGAGATAAAGTTAGGGCAATATTGCATTTTGAAATATATTCTATGCCTTTGGTAGAGCACATAAAATATTAATTAATAATAAAAAGACATTAGATTTTCTTTGCCCTTTGCCTGTCATTTGAAAAGACACATGCTAGTTTAATCAGTGGATTAATTAATGTTTATTTAATATACTTTTAATGCATAAATCCACTTAATTTACAATGACTGTGTCTTTTAAATCTTGTAATTATAGATGTGGGGAATAAGTATATATAAGCATTACATTTACATTTTCGACATTTAGCAGACGCTTTTATCCAAAGTGACTTACAGTCTAAGCAGTTGAGGGTTAAAGGCCTTGCTCAAGGTCCCAACAGTGGCAACCTGCCAGTGGTGGGGCTTGGCTTGTTTATGCAATCTCTCCCCTTTTCCCCCTTTCAGCGCGTCCAATTGCCCGATTGCGTCATGCTTCCTCTCCATCAATGCCGATCCCTGCTCTGATTGAAGAGAACGAAGCTAACCCACGCCCCCTCTGACACGTGGGCAGCAGCCGTATGCATTTTATCACCTACACTTTGACGAGTGCAATGCGGATCAGCACTGTGTACAGAGAGACACACCCTGACAGCACTCTTTTCCCGTCTCTGTGCAGGCGCCATTAATCAGCATGCATTAGTTATGAGGGAGAGACCCCATCCGGCTTTAATATCTCACTCTGTCTGAACAACAGGCCAATTGTTGATCATGTGGCCGCTCAGCCCAGCCGGCAAGCAGAGCTGAGACTTGATATGATGTATTCGAGAGCCCAGCTCTGGTTCCAGCATGTTTTTTTACCGCTGCGTCACCTGAGCGGCAACAAATCTAATAAAACAAACTGTACTCAAGCACTTATTTAAATGGTTTAATTAATTACGCAAATTTAGAAAACCAATTCACTATAAAATAAGCCATTTGTTGAGAGGATTTGGTGTGATATGTAGTAATGATAGTGAAGAAGAGGCATCCAGTCAATCTTAAAGCAAAAAATTCAATAGGAATTATAAAGGGATTTTGAAAATGTTAATCTGATGTACCCGTGTAATATCGACAGTGAATCAATATTGAACCACAATGCTGCAAAAAGCATTTTACTATGAATGTATCAACGCTGTAAATGCCAACAAAAGCTTTACAACAAAGTACAACTGTGTTGAATGTGTTAGTTGTTGTGTTAAATCGGTTTGTTTTGTTGCTATTTACGTATTGTTTTAGAATTATATTGTTTATATTTGAAGTATTTTAATAGGATGGAAGCTTGATCCGGCCGGGCTCAGCAGGGTGGCAGGAGATTTGTAATTAGGTGCATGAGAGCTGGGATTTCGCTTTATTCTTTTCAGCTTTGATTTCCTGACTCTGTACTCACACATGATTAGCATCACAGTGAAGAGGAGCATTGTAATGTTTGGTTGATCAATACCAACAGGACGGCGACAGTAGAATGTAATTAACATCTTGTCTGCTTTCTCTGAGCGGGCTGTAAATACACTTGTTTTTCTGCCGTCAACCTTTGGTTCTGCTCCCAGTGCCTAAAACGAAAGTGTGTGTGTGTATAATCTCTTAAGATCCACAGACTGATGGGTAGAGAAAAGCACATCTAGATGATTCTAGATAAAACGTAAATTAAGGCACCCACCATCACTTGTAATCTCCAGGGTAGCTCAATAATAACAATTGATTATTAGTTACAATTTTTCTTATAAGCTGCGATATGCTGGCTTAAATGTGTATCTGAGGACACTCTGAAAGCCCAGGGGTTTTTATTTATTGTCTTATTATAATACAAGACATTTGAAGGTTCTTAGCCATCCATCAAACAAGTGTTGGGGAGGAAATATGCAGTAATAAAGAAGGATAACCTTTGTAAGACCTTCTAAACACTGTATTTAATAAGAAAGCTTTCTGTGTGGAGTTTGCATGTTCTCTCTGTGTCTGTGTGGGTTTCTTTTGGATGCTCCAGTCCCCCCTACAGTCCAGAGACATGCAGTCAGGTTAGAAATACAAAATTGCGTGTGTGCTTGCCCTGTGATGGACTGGTGACCTATCCAGGGTGTTTTTTACCTTTCGCCCAGTGAATTGCACCCACCGCGACCCTGACTTTATGGCTACAGCAGCCATCCCTCCACTGGAATGGCTTTTTCACTATATTTTGGAATGTGTGTGGGAATTTGGGCTTATTTGATCATTACCTGAGGTGTCATATTTGTGAGATCAGGCACTGATGCTGGACAAATAGATATCGCCTACTCCCAAAGTTCAACTCGGTCTGAAAAGTGTCCAGTGGGGATGAGGTGAGGCCTTTTACAGACCTATAGAATTTATATATAGGTCTGTATAAATATTTATATGTAGTCTAAAACAATCTCCATGACTGGAAGGATGTTTACATAACCTTGGTCATATAGTGTAGGTGTGGTAGACGGTGGGTAGCCTTTTATTTGCATGGAACTGCTGGCATTTTTTTTTGTTCTGGTGACCAGAATGTATTTACTGTACGTTTAATAAGCAAACACGTTTATCTGGAACAGCAGCGCTCCGTTTTGTTCCAGTAATTCCACGCTCTCATTGTTGTCTGCTGGGAACCTTGGGGGACAAAAGAGCCGTGGCCCTGTAGGTCACCATTAATTAATTTAAAGTTTTGATTCATTTGATGAACTTTATACAGATTTTTCACTCAGTCAAAAAGGCTTTGTGTGTTAAACACTCACTGCAAATATTCACACCAGAAGGCGTAAAATAGGCAAGATGATATTTTGCAAACTTGAAAGACTAAATTAACTCAGTTGTGTGTAAATCAGCCTGTACATGTGGACTGAATCAAGTTTGCAGAAAAAATACATATTGTTGCATCCGTAGAATCAAATGTATTATTTTATTAAAAGAATGGAGTAAAATTATTTTATTTATAACCCATTTTGGAGGGGGAAACAATTCAAAACACTGGTCATCTAAGCTACATTAAATACAAATTATGTCCATAACCATGAACTGAACATTCGGAAGGGGAAGGAGTGGCTATCATTCTAAAAATTTCATGTCACATCAACAACTGACTGTAACAATGTCAGATCTTAACATTACACAAAGTTAGTAAGTTGAATATGTTTTGAGCACATTTTGGACACGTCTGAATATGGTGTACACTGTGATTACATCTTTGATAAAAATCACTGACTGTAAATTCTACACACAGAGCACTGTGTCTGATCTTCTGATTTTACTCCTGAAAGCTTTAACTTTAAATTGTCATGCAGCTGAGGTTTCTTGACAGTTCATTTTCTAGCTCAATGACATTTTGCACAAATAACAAAAATACTTCCATTTTAGGGTGTTCCAACATGTAGGAGGAGAGAGCAACCAATGGCTAACCAACTGAAAAAATCTTCTGCTACTGAAGGTTTATGGGCCCTCTGGAAAAAGCTTCAGACCTACCATGAACCTGGATATGTACATTAATAAGGCTTCAAAACTTTGCTTTGTGTTTCCCATGACCCAGTGTGAATTATACAGTGCATAAGTTTGCTTGAGGTTATAGTTAAGCTACCGAATCCACCACACCTCGACCATTTACTTCAGCACACAAAAAAATACATGTTGTTGCATCAGTAGAGTAGAATTAATTATTTCATTTAAAGAATGTATTACATTTATCGGAGGGAACAAACAGTACTTGCCTTGCTGAAAGGAAAAAAAAAAAACAATCAATTTTTTTTTAATTAAAGGGCACTGCACACCAGTTGCAGTTGAACAAAGTCTTGAAGTTGACATTTATACCTTAGAGTTTACATAAAGTTACTAATGATACAAATACACAAAACTAAAGACCTAACAAAAGTTAGCTGGTCTGAAATCTTCATTTCCTCTGCAACATGCAGATGACAGGGTCAGAATTTGGCATAAACATCATTAATATGTCTGCCCTCCTTGCTTTGTGGTGTAATGGTTTGAGAAATGCTTCTTGGTACACAGTGTGAGTGCGGCCGTACTTAGTTTCAGTGTTGTTGAAAGGCTAATCTTACAAACAGAAAGGATTGTCTTTTTATGGCCAATGGATCAATTATAATGGCTACTTTCAGGAAAAAATGAGCTTGATGACCTACCCAGGTACCAGACCGAATCCAGAATCTAACCGAGCACCTTGGGAATGTGGTAAAACAGAAGATCAGCAGTATGAATGTGCAGCGATTACGTTAAGCAATGACGTCAACATGGAGCAAAATCTCAATCTCGTAATGGAAACTGACCCAGTGACTTCTGTCCGGGGAACAGAATGACCGGGGAATGGAAAAAGTACCACAGAAGCTAATGAAGTCCACAAACTGATATAGTAGAAGTACTCCCCTCTCTCTCTCGTGAACTTTACAGATAAGGCAATCCATGTAACGTCTGCCTGGTTCCCATGAGTTGTTCACAGTACTTGATTACACCACTTGATGGGCTCGTTTAGGAGCTCTAAGGCTGAATTTAATCCCAGGTCACTTATAAGAGGATAAAAGCATCTGCCAAATGAAGAAATGTGATCAGGCTCTTAATAAACTTTATATAAAAGGTAAAATAGTTAAAATATAGATAACAATAATAATAAAGACTCAGTGTTCCCAGTCTGCAGTGGTCAGTATCCATCAAAAGTGGTCCAAGGAAGGAACAGTGGTAAACCGCCGACAGGGTCATGGGAGGCCAAGGGACTTGGGTGCCTGTGCGTTGCTTATCTGGGGAACACAGGGCACCAGGATGCACTATGGGAAGAAGGCAAGCCGGCGGAGGCAGTCTGATGCTTTGGGCAATGTTCTGCCGGGAAACCTTGCATCCTACCATCCATGTGGATGTTACTTTGACACATACCACCTACCTAACAACTTACATGAGTTAAAGGATCTGCTGCTAATATCTTGGTGCCAGATACCACAGCACACCTTCATGGGTCTAGAGGAGTCCATGCCTTGACGGGTCAGGGCTGTTTTGGCAGCAAAAGGGGGACCAACACAATAATACTAAGGTGGTCATAATGTTATGCCTCGTCGGTGTATGTGTACTCAGAAACTCTGAACATCATTGGAAATTTTGACTACACATACTGTATATTTGTATTATTCTATCTAATAACTGGGCGTTCATCATTTGTAACGGGCGCCTAAAGCTGCTTACACGTCGCTGACAGTATCTATATTTAGGGTTTTACTTACTCAAGGTACTTATTACACCCTTGGTCAAATACAACACAGCTCAAGAGAGCTTTTAACCAGCATGCATTTGTGGAAGAAAGGGAACCTGAAGTGTTGCATTGGACTGCTAAAGGGCAAATCTGATCAGTAGCTACAGCCAGCAGTATTTAAGCTATAGAAGGTTCTACCAGTGATCAATACGAGTTCAAATATGAGTTTTGGCATTTTAAAATAGTAATATAAGAAAAAAAATAACAGTTAAGAAGCAGATTTTAGAAGAAGAAGAATGTCTTCATTTGTCATATACTGTATATACTGTATACTCATATACTGTATATAAGGACCCAGTGAACCAACAAAGGACCAAAGGACGCAACATTGGCTGCAAACCCTGGATTTAAACCGGCAATCTTCCGACCGATGCCGCTCAGTGTCACCTGAGAGTCTCACTATTTTTGGGGGCCTGTTGAGGACCTTGTCCAATCACATTTCAGTGTTCCCCCAAGAATGGGCAAGAACTGGCCAATCACAATCCTGATCTTTTCCCCAAGAATTGAAGAAGGCATAACGTTTGTTCGCTGTCAAGATTTTAAAAACCGCTGGCCAATCACAGATTTTGCTGACATCACGGTATCCATGGGACATAGCAACTGACTGTCCTTGGCGCAAAGCTCTACCCACTGGGCTACCACTGTCTCGTTTTAGAAGATAACCCACAACAACCACCAGTATGGTTCTGCCCCAAACCTCAGTGTATTAAACTGCATTTGGTATTCTGACCAGTGGTGTGAAGTGCTGATTACCTAAGGGGGTCATGAAATTATGAAGGTTTAAAACAAACTATGGTTTTCCTCAGCATTCAATTAACAGGGGAAAATAATAGAATGTCTTTATTTGTCATACAGCGACCAGGCATAACATTATGAGCACTGACAGGTGAAGTGAATAACACTGATTATCTCTTCATCACGGCACCTGTTAGTAGGTGGGATATATTAGGCAGCAAGTGAACATTTTATCCTCAAAGTTGATGTTAGAAGCAGGAAAAATGGGCAAGTGTGAGGATTTGAGCCAGTTTGACAAGGACCAAATTGTGATGGCTAGACGACTGGGTCAGAGCATCTCCAAAACTGCAGCTCTTGTGGGGTGTGTCCTGGTCTGCAGTGGTCAGTATTTATCAAAAGTGGTCCAAGGAAGGAACAGTGGTAAACCGGCGACAGGATCATTGGCGGCCAAGGCTCATTGATGCACGTGGGGAGCAAAGGCTGGCCCATGTGGTCCGATCCAACAGACAAGCTACTGTAGCTCAAATTGCTGAAGTTGTTCATGCTGATTCTGATAGAAAGGTGTGAAAATACACAGAGCATCACAGTTTGTTGCGTATGGGGCAGCAAAAGGGGGACCAACACAATATTAGAAAGGTGGTCATAATGTTATGCCTGACTGATGTCAGCTTGTTTGGAAGTTGGGCTCAGAGTGCAGGGTTAGCCATTGAACGGCACCCCTGGAGCAGACAGGTTTAAGGACCTTGCTTGAAGGCCCAACAGTGGGTGGGTGGCAGAGCTAAAATTCAAACCCTCAAACTTTCAATTAATAGTCCGAAGCTCTACCCACTAGGCTACCACTATTTAAATGGGGGAAAGGGGGGGCTTTTCCAAGTGTTTCACAATTATTGTAGCATTAAACAACAATCAGCAACAAAATGAACATCTAGAATAACAAAACCATACAATATTTACATTAACATTCATTAATATCGGTGTACAAGAAGACTGGGACGATAGAAAAATTGTCAAGCACAGCACATCCACACAGCTAATGAATTCTCCTCATTCCAAACACAGGATAAACTCCTGATCTAAAATCTATCCTTTCCTGTAAGCTTCTGATTTTTAATTAACTGCATTTTCACTCGCGTTACGGAGTCTTAGCAAAGCGCTCGACTGTGCTTACCACATTAAATTATTGAATGTTCTGAGGATGATGGGAATACAAGAGCGTCTCATGGTTCTAATGAGGAAACTCTGGACTGATCAACAAGACACAGTCAGGACAGAAAATGGACAAACAGACCGGTTAGACGAGGCTGCATTCTGTCAGCATTCCTGTTCAACCCGTTCACTTAACTTAACTTAAGGATTCAGAACTGATGGAGGAATAAAGAAAGACAAACAAATAGATCCTTGACCAAATCAAACCTAACCTCTCACTCAAAGCTCAGGCAACCAAACTAAAACTAAAACAGGGACATTGTAGTTTAATGGTTAAGGTACTGGACTAGTAATCAGAAGCTCACTGGTTTAAGCCCCACCACTGTCAGGTTGCTGCTGTTGGGCCCTTGATTGCTTAGACTGTATTCTGTCACAGTACTGTAAGTCGCTTTGAATAAAAGCTAAATGCTGTAAATGTAAAACTCTTATTATGGACTAATGAAGTCCACAGATGGACAGATCAGCTAGTACTTTTCTCTCTCTCTTGTCTTTTCTCCTTACATCCATGTAACGTCTGTCTGGTTCCCATGGATGGTTCACAGTACTTGATTACATCAATTTATAGGCTTGTGTAAGAGCTCTATGGCTGATTTAAAATCTGAGTCACTTATAAGAGGATAAAAGCATCTGCTTGATGAACTGTGATCACACTTTTAATAAACTTTATAGAAAAAGTGACAAAGTTCAAATCTCTGGCTCTGCTCTCTACCCACCCTGGAGAACCTACAGGTCTCGCTGCCTTCAAAGAGCCCACAAAATCGTTATGGACAAGTCTCAGCCCGGCCACCATCTGTTTAAGTTGTTACCGTCAGGCAGACGGTATAGAACTATCAAAACAAGGACAAACCAGCTCAAAAATAGCTTTTACCCCACTGCAGTACGAACCCTAGATACTTCTATATAAGGTGATTTCACTAATTCACTTCACTAAACACATGGGACTTTGCAATTTTAGGGGCACTGTGCAATTCCACCAGCTTGTTACTGACCGGTCTATTTGTGTTATTGTAATTTTGTACATTCACATTTTTGGTAAATGTTTTAAATGTATTGTTGGTAACACCGTAGAGTATTGCACCTTAATTTCATTATACCTGGTATAATGACAATAAAGATATTCTGATTGGATTTGTAAAAAAAAAAAAAAAAAAATGAAAGAAAAAACAATAAAGACACATTGAGCAATAAGTAATGCCCACAATGTACACCTTTTAATTCTCTTTTACAGTTTTACACAGAAAGGGCTAATACATTAGACCAGTGGTCCCCAACCACCGGGCGTTTGACATGTACCTATTTGTACCTATCCGTGACCCATTTTTAAACATGCCTGCTGCATCGAGCTAACCATGCTGGAAGAGGATCAACTGCTGGAGAGTGAAGATGACAGTGGGCTTAAAAGTGTGTTTCAGTCAACTTTAAACCTGCCAGCGTTTTGGTTAAATAATCATGTCAGAATATCCAGAGATTGCTAAAACAGCAAGCAAAACACTGCTTCCATTTCAAACATCCCATCTCTGTGAAGCAGGAATTTATGCAGTAATGGCAACCAAAACAAAGTTACGGAGTAGACCGGACATAAGGAACACAACTTGTGTGTCATTGTGTTCTATCACCTCTAGATGGGAGTGCCTCGTTTCAGTAAAAAAAGCTCAGGGTTCCCACTGATTTTTCATCATTGGTGAGTAGTATTGTTATGCACTTTTTTGCTATGTATTATGCTTGTCGTATAATTTTCATTTAAATCCTCCCGCCCCACCGATCCGTGAAATTATATCTTATATGAAACCAGTCCGCAGTGCAAAAAAGGTTGGTGATCGCTGCGTTACACCACCAATGTTGAGGCTCAAATTATACAAGTTTAAGGCTTGGCTGTGCCACAGAGCGTAAATCTAATGCAAGAGCAAAACATGAAAGGTTTATTTATTAGGATTTTAACATCATGTTTTACACTTTGGTTACATTGGTTACAGGAGCGGTAGTTACTCATTACACAAGATTCATCAGTTCACAAGGTTATATCCAACACAGTCATGGACAATTTTGTATCTCCAATTCATTTCACTTGCACGTCTTTGTACTGTGGGAGGAAACCGGAGCACCCAGAGGAAACCCACACAGACACGGGGAGAACATGCAAACTCCACACAGAAAGGACCCGGAGCACCCCAAATGGGGATTGAACCCAGTTCCTTCTTGCTGTGAGGCGAGAGTGCTACCCACCGAGCCACCCAAAAGGTTTATTTGCAAACAGAATCAATCTCAGTATCATTAATTAAAATACAGGTGGCATGATGGCACAGCAGGTAGTGCGGGTTCCACAGAGCAACAGTGTCCTAGGGAGCTGGGTTCAAACCTTCTAGTGGTCACTCGACCAAATCAAACCTAACCTCTCACTCAAAGCCCAGGTAACCAAACTAAAACCCTTACGATGGACTAATCAATAAGTACCAATTCATTGGAAAAGACAATTACACCTGGAAGAGTTGAAGGTAAAAAAGGAAGAGGACACCCAACAACAAGATGGACAGATACAATCATAGTAACAAAGAAAAAGCCATTAAGAAGCCTGAAGACCAGAGCAGAAGACAGGACGTTCTGTAGAAACACTATCTATATGGTCATGAGCAGTAAAAATAGACTTGACAGCACTTAATAATAATGGAGTCTGAGAACGTGTTTGCTTACAGAACCATGAACAGTTGTAAAACTGGATGCTTTTTATGATCTAAAAGAAAAGTTTTAAATGCTGGTAAGAAAATCGTTACTGGCTCAGGATGTAGAAAACCCACCTCTTCTGGGTCAAGACTAATTCTTCAATGGTCAGGACCCCCACAGGACCACCACAGAGCAGGTATTATTTAGGTGGTGGATCATTCTCAGCACTGCAGTGACACCGACATGGTGGTGGTGTGTTAGTGTGTGTTGTGCTGGTATGAGTGGATCAGACACAGCAGGGCTGATGGAGTTTTTAAACACCTCACGGTCACTGCTAGACTGAGAATAGTCCACCAACCAAAAATATTTAGCCAACAGCGCCCCGTGGGCAGCGTCCTGTGACCACTGATGAAGGTCTAGAAGATGACCGACTCAAACAGCAGCAATAGATGAGCGATTGTCTCTGACTTTACATCTACAAGGTGAACCAACTAGGTAGGAGTGTCTAATAGAGTGGACAATGGAAGGAATAGTAAATACCTACTTTTATCTTAGTTCTGGATGTTCAGATCTGCAAGATATGGCTAAATAGGCAAACATGCACGATAATGAGACCATATATAATTAAACAGCCTACATGTATACAACAGTGTTTATAGAAATTGGCTAGAACTGGATTATTTGCAATCCAATACAGGAGCAGCAATTCAATTTAAAACAAAAATGTGACTGACTTGTCATATATACTTATTCTTGTATACAATTGTACTTGTGTATTTCTGCAGAATCCAGCTTGATTTAAACGCTATAGGGTCAGAGCACAGGGTCGGCCATTATGTACCACCCCTGGAGCCAAGAGATTTAAAGGCCTCGCTCGAATCAAAATTAGCTTCTTAGCTTCCTGATGGAGCCAGGATTCAATCAACCAACCTAATCACTGAGCTTCCACTGCTCTTATATAACTTTTCTTATACCCTTTATGCTTTATTCACTTTCAATGATAAGACCACGATACCTTTCAAAGCTAGTTGGTTAACAAGATAAAGTTGAAAATATGAGAAAATATGAGCAATTACTGTTTATCTCTTTTGGGTATTTGATACCCACCGTACATAAAATGAAGCTGAAATGCCGCTTTAAACTCCAATAATGCACGTAGGGACCAATTTTTCATAATTATCATATTGCTTTTCAAAGTACATTACATTAAGACATCAGCTAACATTATACTCACACTGTAAAGAGGCTGCTAAAATGCTCCCCAGCGGAAATCTGAAGATGTATGTGTTTTTAAAGCAAAGACAATAGTTTTAGGTAAAGGAAAAAAAAACTTGACTGACCGACAGCTTGAGTTTTAACCTCAACCCCATCTGAAACCTTTGGAATGAACGTGTGGCACAAAAAACATGTTTCCTATCCATTCATCCATCCATCCATCTATAAATCATCCATTCATTCATCCATCCGTCTATCCATCCATCCATCCATCTATATATCCACCCATTCATCCATCCATCCATCCATCCATCCATCCATCCATCCATCCATCCATCCATCCATATATCATCTATATATCATCCATCCATCCATCTATATACAATCCATCCATCCATCTACAGTGTATCACAAAAGTGAGTACACCCCTCACATTTCTGCAGATATTTAAGTATATCTTTTCATGGGACAACACTGACAAAATGATACTTTGACACAATGAAAAGTAGTCTGTGTGCAGCTTATATAACAGTGTAAATTTATTCTTTCCTCAAAATAACTCAATATACAGCCATTAATGTCTAAACCACCGGCAACAAAAGTGAGTACACCCCTTAGTGAAAGTTCCTGAAGTGTCAATATTTTGTGTGGCCACCATTATTTCCCAGAACTGCCTTAACTCTCCTGGGCATGGACTTTACCAGAGCTTCACAGGTTGCCACTGGAATGCTTTTCCACTCCTCCATGACGACATCACGGAGCTGGCGGATATTCGAGACTTTGCGCTCCTCCACCTTCCGCTTGAGGATGCCCCAAAGATGTTCTATTGGGTTTAGGTCTGGAGACATGCTTGGCCAGTCCATCACCTTTACCCTCAGCCTCTTCAATAAAGCAGTGGTTGTCTTAGAGGTGTGTTTGGGGTCATTATCATGCTGGAACACTGCCCTGCGACCCAGTTTCCGGAGGGAGGGGATCATGCTCTGCTTCAGTATTTCACAGTACATATTGGAGTTTATGTGTCCCTCAATGAAATGTAACTCCCCAACACCTGCTGCACTCATGCAGCCCCAGACCATGGCATTCCCACCACCATGCTTGACTGTAGGCATGACACACTTATCTTTGTACTCCTCACCTGATTGCCGCCACACATGCTTGAGACCATCTGAACCAAACAAATGAATCTTGGTCTCATCAGACCATAGAACATGGTTCCAGTAATCCATGTCCTTTGTTGACATGTCTTCAGCAAACTGTTTGCGGGCTTTCTTGTGTAGAGACTTCAGAAGAGGCTTCCTTCTGGGGTGACAGCCATGCAGACCAATTTGATGTAGTGTGCGGCGTATGGTCTGAGCACTGACAGGCTGACCCCCCACCTTTTCAATCTCTGCAGCAATGCTGACAGCACTCCTGCGCCTATCTTTCAAAGACAGCAGTTGGATGTGACGCTGAGCACGTGCACTCAGCTTCTTTGGACGACCAACGCGAGTCTGTTCTGAGTGGACCCTGCTCTTTTAAAACGCTGGATGATCTTGGCCACTGTGCTGCAGCTCAGTTTCAGGGTGTTGGCAATCTTCTTGTAGCCTTGGCCATCTTCATGTAGCACAACAATTCGTCTTTTAAGATCCTCAGAGAGTTCTTTGCCATGAGGTGCCATGTTGGAACTTTCAGTGACCAGTATGAGAGAGTGTGAGAGCTGTACTACTAAATTGAACACACCTGCTCCCTATGCACACCTGAGACCTAGTAAGACTAACAAATCACATGACATTTTGGAGGGAAAATGACAAGCAGTGCTCAATTTGGACATTTAGGGGTGTAGTCTCTTAGGGGTGTACTCACTTTTGTTGCCGGTGGTTTAGACATTAATGGCTGTATATTGAGTTATTTTGAGGGAAGAATACATTTACACTGTTATATAAGCTGCACACAGACTACTTTTCATTGTGTCAAAGTGTCATTTTGTCAGTGTTGTCCCATGAAAAGATATACTTAAATATCTGCAGAAATGTGAGGGGTGTACTCACTTTTGTGATACACTGTATATATCATCTATATATCATCCATCCATCTATATATCATCTATATATCATCCATCCATCCATCCATCCATCCATCATCTATATATCATCCATCCATCCATCCATCCAAGTGTAGCCCTACACTGTAAAAAACCACCTATAGGATCTACTCAAAAAAATTGAGGTAACAATTTGCACCCAGTTTGTTTGGGTAGATTTTACTCAAATTGAACATCTCTAAAATACTAAATGAAAGTAGGTAAAACCTACTTAAAACATTTTATTACACAAATAATTACTTAAAAAAAGTGTGTAACATTTATTCTTCAATTGCCAGTAGATAATATTAATATACAGTATTTAATAATTATATCTATTAACTAATCTATATAACTAGCCATTACTCATTCAGGAGAGTTTAGCTTTACCTAAAAATATTGTCTACACAATATTCAGTGTTTATATTGTGGAGTTAACCATATCTTAAAAAAAAAGAAAATAAGCACAAAAGACCCTCTGTACTTTGCATAGTTTACTGAACAACTCTAACGTTTATAAAAATACTAAATACACAAAGAAACAGATGAAACAACTCTTTTATTGAGACATGTGGATAAAAACTCATTCTTACACGTAGACATTCATACCACATTCATACATATCAATATAATGCTCAGCATAGCTGCACCATTCCCAACACTAACCAGCCCGGTCACGGTAGATCTGTATATCACTGCCGCAAGTCCTTCTGGGTAAGCTCCGCCCCCTTCTAGTCAACAGCAGCGGGTCGCTACCCAATGTATATGGTTAACATGAGATGTTTTTGAAATTATACAGTGCTTATTCTAATTATGTCTAATTAGGTACAGAAACTTAATTGAAACATTATCTATAAAACATTTAAAAGACAAAACCAAAACGTTATTGTGGAATTAATTATATTCTCCCAAGTTCTCACTAGTTTTACTCATTTCACTTTAACAGTGAAGATGGTGCATTGCTTCCACTTAAAACCTGAGCTGAATGCGATTCTTGGCTCAATACGTCACATCAATTAGTTTAAATTCTTGTCTCACACAGCCGACTACAAATCTTGTGATAAACCTTAAATACATTATGCAATAAACAGAAAATATGGTAAATACCAACCTTACATCTAACACCACAGTCTGACAGAGATGCGAGGGGAAAAAGAAGCTCGTAACTTCCCGGGTCGTGTGCATGTGCACAATGCAGGGCAGGATCAACAGTTTTTGAGTAAAGTTTATTAGATTTTTTAAGGTTGTTGTTACTTTTAACAAATAGGTAGTATGGGTAAGATTTACCCGTTGTTATTTACTTTTACATGCTGACTAATAAACATAAGTACATTTTAAACAATTTGTATGAGTTATTTCTACAACCCTCCAAAATCATTTTTTACAGTGTACAAAGTGACCTCCAGCGGGCTACTGGTGTTCATGTTTCTGAACAAACTGTCAGAAACAGACTCCATGAGGGTGGCATGAGAGCCTGACATCCTCTATTGGAACCTGTACTCACAGCCCAGCACTGTCTAGCTCAATTGGAATTCGCCAGAGAACACCAGAATTGGCAGGTCCCACCATTGGTACCATGTTCTCTTCACAAATGAGAGTAGCCTCAAACTAAGCACATGCGACAACGTGAAAGTGTCTGGGGACGCCGTGGTGGACGTTATGCTGCCTGCAACATCATCCAACATGACAGGTTTGGTGGTGGGTCAGTGATGGTTTGGGGAGGCATATCCTTGGAGGGTCACACAAACCTCCATGTGATAGCCAACAGTACCCTGAAGGCTGTTAGGTACCGAGATGAAATCCTCAGAGCCATCGTCAGACCTTACACTGGTGCAGTGGGCTCATGTGGCCAGAGTTTGTAGGCAGTTCCTGGACAATAAAGGCATTGATGCCATTGACTGGCCTTCACGTTCCCCAGACATGAATCCAATTGAGAACCTCTGGGACTTTATGTATCAGTGTATCCGACGCCACCAAATCGCGCCACAGATTGTCCAGGAGCTCACCAATGTCCTGATCCAGATCTGGGAGGACATCACCATTCACCATCTCATCAGGAGGATGCCCAGATGTTGCTGGGAGTGCATACAGGCATGGTGGGGGCATGTTACTACTGAGTAACATGTGTTACAATGTTTTACTTTGATTTTCGGTATGGATTTGAGTCCAGCCCTCCATGGGTTGATGATTTTGGTTCACATTGACTGATGTTATTTTGTTCTTAACTAATTACACAATTTATATCAGTAAAGATTTTCAACTTGAATCTTTCGTTCATCGAGATTCGACGTGTGATTTACGTGTTCCCTTAATTTTTTGAGCAGTGTAGTTTTGCATCCTGAAATGTTTGTATACATGGGAACTGCGTATTTATTTACAGATGTTTAAAGAAAATCATGATGTAAGGGGCTTGGCTGCTATAAGATAAACATTTTCTCCAGATAATTAGCTAGAAGCCTTCACTGCTTCCACTAGTTTAATGTATATAATGTGTCGAGAATTGGGATGCGAACCAACTTCCTGTCTTTCACTGCACCATTGAGCAATACCTATTAAAATGAAGCCAGGCTAATGCTAAACATGCTCTTCAGTTCTTATATGGAGGTGGTTGTGAAGGGTGATATGGGTGCTTGATTACTAAATTGTGCTCTACGTAATAGCTTCAGTTATTGATCAGAATTCATTGTGACAAATGTGTAATGATTAAATCTGTTTTCATAATACTTTGTATTCTATACAGCTTTATGACACTAGCAACGAGTGTCATATATAGGGCGACTGACAGAGTAAAAGAAAAATACCAAATAAAGAAAAA
Source organism: Trichomycterus rosablanca (assembly GCF_030014385.1). Taxonomy (NCBI): domain Eukaryota; kingdom Metazoa; phylum Chordata; class Actinopteri; order Siluriformes; family Trichomycteridae; genus Trichomycterus; species Trichomycterus rosablanca. Next base: position 3,809,746 of record NC_086005.1, read on the forward strand.
TAAACTCTTAAATATTTCAGTTAGAAACGTCAAGGGTGTCAAGCTGAAAAAGAGTTTAAGAAAGGCGTCCCAGTTAGCCTGGTTCATAATGCATGAACTAGTTTCAGTGTTATCAAGCTATGCCTAGCACAAAAGGAAGAGGATATAATCCTGTGAGGTATTTTGGCCCAGTATTAATATTTTATTTAAGAAACCATTTCAGTTATTCAATTTAGGTTTGAATTAATTTCTGAGAAATAAGAGAGTAAAATGGTTTTCTTGTAGAAGGCCGAGTACTCCACCCAGTGTGATCTGTAAACTTCCTTTAAAAAATTTATAAATAAATAAATGAAACAAATCTGGGACTGCATGGACAAATCTACCAAAACAATCTCACTGGAGCTTGCACCAGCAAAGGCTTCAGCAAGGGAACCTTCAACTAGATATAATGTTTGAAAGCTCACTGGGTTTGAAAATAAAATAAAAAAAATTCTACTATATTATTTATTCATTTTCTTTTATATACAGTGTATCACAAAAGTGAGTACACCCCTCACATTTCTGCAAATATTTCATTATATCTTTTCATGGGACAACACTATAGACATGAAACTTGGATATAACTTAGAGTAGTCAGTGTACAGCTTGTATAGCAGTGTAGATTTACTGTCTTCTGAAAATAACTCAACACACAGCCATTAATGTCTAAATAGCTGCAACATAAGTGAGTACACCCCACAGTGAACATGTCCAAATTGTGCCCAAAGTGTCAATATTTTGTGTGACCACCATTATTATCCAGCACTGCCTTAACCCTCCTGGGCATGGAATTCACCAGAGCTGCACAGGTTGCTACTGGAATCCTCTTCCACTCCTCCATGATGACATCACGGAGCTGGTGGATGTTAGGCACCTTGAACTCCTCCACCTTCCACTTGAGGATGCGCCACAGGTGCTCAATTGGGTTTAGTCCATCACCTTTACCTTCAGCTTCCTCAGCAAGGCAGTTGTCATCTTGGAGGTTGTGTTTGGGGTCGTTATCCTGTTGGCAAACTGCCATGAGGCCCAGTTTTCGAAGGGAGGGGATCATGCTCTGTTTCAGAATGTCACAGTACATGTTGGAATTCATGTTTCCCTCAATGAACTGCAGCTCCCCAGTGCCAGCAACACTCATGCAGCCCAAGACCATGATGCTACCACCACCATGCTTGACTGTAGGCAAGATACAGTTGTCTTGGTACTTCTCACCAGGGCGCCGCCACACATGCTGGACACCATCTGAGCCAAACAAGTTTATCTTGGTCTCGTCAGACCACAGGGCATTCCAGTAATCCATGTTCTTGGACTGCTTGTTTTCAGCAAACTGTTTGCTGGCTTTCTTGTGCGTCAGCTTCCTTCTGGGATGACGACCATGCAAACCGAGTTGATGCAGTGTGCGGCGTATGGTCTGAGCACTGACAGGCTGACCTCCCACATCTTCAACCTCTGCAGCAATGCTGGCAGCACTCATGTGTCTATTTTTTAAAGCCAACCTCTGGATATGACGCCGAACACGTGGACTCAACTTCTTTGGTCGACCCTGGCGAAGCCTGTTCCGAGTGAAACCTGTCCTGGAAAACCGCTGTATGACCTTGGCCACCATGCTGTAGCTCAGTTTCAGGGTGTTAGCAATCTTCTTATAGCCCAGGCCATCTTTGTGGAGAGCAACAATTCTATTTCTCACATCCTCAGAGAGTTCTTTGCCATGAGGTGCCATGTTGAATATCCAGTGGCCAGTATGAGAGAATTGTACCCAAAACACCAAATTTAACAGCCCTGCTCCCCATTTACACCTGGGACCTTGACACATGACACCAGGGAGGGACGACGACACATTTGGGCACAATTTGGACATGTTCACTGTGGGGTGTACTCACTTATGTTGCCAGCTATTTAGACATTAATGGCTGTGTGTTGAGTTATTTTCAGAAGACAGTAAATCTACACTGCTATACAAGCTGTACACTGACTACTCTAAATTATATCCAAGTTTCATGTCTATAGTGTTGTCCCATGAAAAGATATAATGAAATATTTGCAGAAATGTGAGGGGTGTACTCACTTTTGTGATACACTGTATATATATATATATATATTTATACCACCTGTAGTGAGACAGACAAGAAGTAGCACATCCCCCTGTCTGCCACTTCTGCCGCTGAGCGAGCATTAATAAAACTATCAACCAACCAGCCACAGGTGAACTTCATTACTCTTAATGAGTGCTAGCTTCAATTACCTTTGCAGCCACACCCACAACTACACCTGAGCTCTGCAGAAACATCTACACCAGAGCTCTGCAGAAACATCTACACCAGAGCTCTACAGCCACACCTACACTTGAGCTTTGCAGAAACATCTAGTCACAACAACCCAGAACTCTGCAGCCACACCTATACCTGGGCTCTGCAGAAACATCTACACCAGATCTCAGCAGTCACACCTACACCAGAGATCTGCAGCAGTCACACCTATACCTGAGCTCTGCAGAAACATCTACACCAGAACTCTGCAGCCACACCTACACCAGAGATCGGCAGCAGTCACACCTATACCTGAGCTCTGCAGAAACATCTACACCAGAACTCTGCAGCCACACCTACACCAGAGATCTGCAGCAGTCACACCTATACCTGAGCTCTACAGCAGTCACACCTAAACCAGATCCAGGATTTCAGCAACCCTACTTACAGGTTCCTGGCAATAACTAACTAAATAAATTAATTAATGTAAAATAGACCCTGAGAAGTTTAATTGTGACAAATAACATATTGAATAATACAGCAAAGATTTCAAGTAAGCGCTTTATTTTTCTTTAATAATCCCTCTATTCTGATTAGGATGATTCGGGTTGTGGTGGCTTTAGACCAAATTTTGCTAACAGGTATGAATACACCTAATAGGGTAACAAACAATCACAGGACATCACGTACCTAGTCGTTTACTTATATACACCAAGAGTTCCTAAAGAAAACTGTACAATGATGGATCATGATCCTGAAATATATTATCTATCATTAAATAATGACAGTGATTCTATTGCATTGCCCAATTTGGATCTATCTAATTCCCCTATGCAATCTGGCAACCACTCGCCTACTACTTGCACAGCACCCTAGCTATCCGAGAAAAGCCACAGGCTAGCAAATGCCTTATGCGACACATAAAAAGTCACTGAGATGAATATGTCTAAAGGATCACGCTATGCTCTCTGTAATTGCAGCAGAAAAGTATCTAGCAGTACAGGATGTAAAAGTGGATGATTGGGTAATTAGATATGACTACACTGGAAGGAAAATGCAAAAAAATCATAAATTAATAACGTTTCTTTTGGGATTTGAATAATTTTGCTACCTAAATCAATTACATTTCAGCTTTAACCCACACATTTGTTTTTAAGGAATTTGCTGATGTCTCACCAATGACAGAACATCGAGGTTCTGACACAGCTAAGCTCCCCACACCCTCCTCACCAGCACGTTTAACTTTGGTATAATAGTTTTACTGTATTGCTTTTACCAGGTGATGAGAATTCCATTGTTTAGAAAATGACTTCCCCCATTGTGTCTGAAAAGCTCGAAAGGTCGAATGTGCTGATTCATAACCACATGGGAAAAAAGTTCTCACTATTTTGAGTAATCCTAAAATCATTTTGCTGAACACCAGGTGCATGTACACTCCTTGGCATTTTCTATCCAATTTCAGCTTTTCCGGTCTCTCTGCGGTGCGTACCTTGGGGAGCCTTAGGCTTCAAACTCTAATCCACTCATATATTTGAACTGAAGCAGAAATTCACTACAAATCCACTTCCCATGGTGCACTGTTGATAGTTAATGGTGCCGAACTAAGGTTTGTGCAGCAGACGGACCACTTGCTGCCTCGCTGGAATCCCTGTTCATGATGCCAGCTGTTAGCAAGCCAGACCAAGGGTTCAGAATTAGCTGGGCATTAAAACCTGAGAGTAAAATGGGATTATGGTCCAGAAAAATTGGAATGAATGAAACTGCAGGCATTTCTGTGCTTAGAGTAGTTGACTAGTAATCAGACGGTTGCCTTTTAAAGCTCTACTACCACTACCAAGGTGCCACAGCTGGACCCTTGAGCAAGGCCCTTAACCCCCTTTTTAAAATCTTTTTTATCTTTTTACCTTTCTGTTTTACCACCCTTCTCTTGTACTGCTGTAACGAGTTAATTTCCCTTAGGGGATCAATAAAGTCTTATCTTATCTTAGAAAGGTGTTTTAGGTAGTAACAGCCCTCACTTCCCACCATCCCTGGTAGAGTTGGTCCCTCTCAATTATCAATTGATGGCCAAACCTTGACTTGGAGCACAGATCTGTGGCAAGTCTCTGAATGTCCTTAAGTGTTCCGACCAAAGCCAAAGTGTGGTGATTGGGGGGAGGGGGGTATTCTGTATTTCTTCAATCTTCAAAATTGAAGGAAGAATATCAAATCATGGTCAAAGGATCAAGGCAGTAAACTGGACTGGACTGGACGAACTTTCTTAAAGTGATTTAAGATTTATATTCTAGCCACACACGTCTGATGTGATGATTGAGAAGGATTGAAAGTTTAAATTAAAAGACAGCCAGTTGTTTAATTATAGGATTGCATTTATCTGGCTCAGTTTGATGTGATCCTCACCTTCATCTTGTCAGCCATTGTACTGGCCTTGCATTTTGGTCATTCATTCATTCAGCAGTGGATGTCACACAGCTCCGTGTTTCTTATTTGGATGATTCTGGATTTCTTCCACCCCCCAAATTATACCTATATATATACAGTATATAGGTGAAACTTGGTACTTTAAATTACCCCTAGCTGTGAGTGAGTATATAGTATACAGTATCAGTAAGTTTATGATGCTCTGAGATGGTCTACAACCTTGACCAGGGTGGATACCTAACAGGGTTGATACCCTTGTGTTCCATGTATAGAGTTATTTTCAATAGCCTATAATAATTTAAGCAGGGAAAACACTCTGGATAATTTATTGTTGAGCACCACATGAAGTGACTGATCCACGTGCTTTCCCAAAAAGTGCTGCGACACCGTCTGAGTTCCCAGAAAAAAGAAAATAGTGTGCTAACACCAGTAGAAAACGGTTTCAAGACAAAAGGCAGGTTTATTAGGAAGAAACCTTGATAAATAAAAAAAACTTCCACCTGGAGCAAATTAACACTCATCAGGGTGCAGGTGACACTTTGATTATCTGTACCTCCATGCCCCTCTCATGTTTGGCAAAGCAGAAGGACATGATTTCATAACCAAGCCTTGCTTACCTGATCTAACAATAGCTGTTAGAAATAGCATCTCAGACAGTCATAGAAAGAGAAAAGGTCGGTCGTTCTTCCAGAGAGCAGAGAAAATTATGGTTATTATTGTGAATGGTCCTGAATCTACGTAGATTCATTGACGTTTACATCATCATCTTGCAACAAAAGGGCCAAAGCTTGTACTGTAGTGTCTCTTGAAAGCGCATATTATATGTACTAGACCTAGTCTCTGTAATTTCCTCTTCATAAGCTAGTCTTGAAATGTTTTTTTTTTCTGTTTTAAATGAATATGGCTCTTCTATAGCTGTACATAATGACTGTGAGTTTATGTAAGTACATAGCTAATAAACACACAGCCAATTGTATACACAAGCATCTACCCCCTCTACCCTGTTACAATGAGTGTATTCAGTGCTCCACTAAACATTTCACACCCCAACCATCTTTTTCAACTTTACCGAATATGATTTGGTTCATTACTGCTGTAAGTGCGGTGAGACGTCAGAGCGGCAATGACAGGTAGACGATCCTGAATAAAGCCTCCTCCTGTGCGCACACAAACTCACACCCGGGTGAAACACATCAGATTTCAACACAACCCTGAGTCGAAGCAAGGCTGTGATCACGGTCTACAAACAGTATTCAGATATGTTTAAAATAAAATGGAAAAATGTATCGGAAGGTGATGATGTAGAAAAATTTAATTTGTTTTTGAGTTTGCATGTTCTCCCTGTGTCTGTGTGGGTTTCCTCCGGGAGCTCCGGTTTCCTCCCACAGTACAAAGATGTGCAATTGAGGTGAATTAGAGATACAAAATTGTTCATGACTGTGACTTGAACTGATGAATCCTGTGTAAACAGTAACTATCGTTTCTGGCATGAATGTAACCAAAGTGTCAAACATGACAAAATCCTAATAAATAAATAAATAAATATATTTACATGTATATATTGTACAGTATTTATAATAATATAACAAAGTACATTATTAGTTTTAAAAGGGAACCCTTTAGTGCATAAATAACTACACACTGTTTTTTTATTTTTTTATTTAATCTTTTTATCTTTTTACCTTTCTGTTTTACCACTCTTCTCTTGTACTGCTGTAACGAGTTAATTTCCCTTAGGGGATCAATAAAGTCTTTATCTTATCTCTTATCTCAGATAGGTGTTTTAGGTAGGAACAGTCCCCCCTCCCCCATCCTTAATAGACTTGGTCCCTCTCAATGTTCAGTTGATGGCCAAACCTTGACTTGGGGCAAGTCTCTGAATGACCTTGAGTGTCCTGACCAAAGCCTGGGACGAAACCTTTTCCTTACCTCAAAATATCTTGTTTTGTGAGTAATAATGATGGACTGAAGCTGCTGACATCTCTGTGTTCATATCCTGTAGGTCAGTGTTTTTTTTTTAATTAATTAATTTATTAGGATTTTACTGTGGTGTTTTACACTTTGCTTCCATTCCTGACAGGGCAGATAGTTACGGGTTACCCAAGATTCATCAGCTCAAATCCAATCTCAAACACCATTACGGCCAATTTTGTATCTCCAGTTCATCTCACTTGCATGTTTTTGGACTGTGGGAGGAAACCGGAGCTTCCGGAGGAAACCCACACAGACACGGGGAGAACATGCAAACTCCACACAGAAAGGACCCGAACTGCTCCACCTGGGAATCAAATGTAGGACCTTCTCACTGTGAGGAGACAGTGCTACCCACCAAACACCGTGCCTCCCTATAGGGCAGTGGTAGCTCAGTGGTTAGGGTATTTGACTAGTAATTAAAAGGTTGCTGGTTTAAGCCCCATACCGCCAAGTTGCCACAGTTGGGCGCCTGAGCAAGACCCTTAAACCTCAATCACTTAAATTGTCACTTTGGATAAAAGTGTCTGTTAAATGCAGCAAATGTAAAAGCCATGTAAAGAAAAAAAAACACCAAAAGAAAAAAACAGGTCTGCTTTGAATTAAAAGCTGCTGGAACATGTGTGTCCACACGCCGGCCACACTCGTTGACCTTTAAGGAGCAGAGGATTCTTTGTTGTCCAGCAGCCGTTAAACGCAGAGCAGAATCTGCATGCTTAATCTCACTATTTTATCTGTAGGACATCTTTATGGTGCTAACAATGGACACCAAAGGCTCCGTCCTTCTATCTCTTAAGGTTTTTGTACAGTGTGTGCTATTACCCTTGAGTATATAAGATCTAAAAATGGAAGAGTAGCTAAACATCTTCAGTCATAAAGGCGAAGAACGTTTCAAGGCTGACTTAAATCCTAATAAGGGGCAAAATAAGTTTTTCAAGGACATCACTGGTCTACAGAAGCACATCCATCCTTTTATAAACACCAAGAAATGTATTAATAAAGTCTAACTGAGGTTTCGGGTTCTTTTTTCCGCAAATAAAAACCTGGTCGAGCCTGTAAGAATCTGCAATACTACTATTTATTTTCTAAAATTGCTAGTCTTTATATCTTTGCAAAAAAAGTTATTTTAGTTTGGCAAAACACTTGGGTGGTGCAGTGGCCTATTGTGCTAGCCCACCACCACTAAAATCCAGGTTCAAATCTAACCAGACGGCACCCAGTGTTTTCAGTGAAACCAAACCACCTGACCCTGACCAGGATTGTGAGCTTCCTCCCAATACATCAGCTTTTTACTAGCTTTTAAAAATATACCACTAGGTGGATTGGCTACTCTAAGTTGCCCCTATGAGTGATTAAGCAAATGAGTGAATGAGTAATTAATGCTCTGAGATGGTTAGCTAGTGTTTTTTTTTTCTTTACATCAATTGATTTATTAGATTTAAATTAGACTATACACCGATCAGGCATAACATTATGACCACCATCCTAATATTGTGTTGGTCCCCCTTTTGCTGCCCCATACGCAACAAAATGTGATGCTCTGTGTATTCTGACACCTTTCTATCAGAACCAGCTTTAACTTCTTTACCAATTTGAGCTACAGTAGCTCGTCTGTTGGATCGGACCACACGGGCCAGCCTTCGCTCCCCACGTGCATCAATGAGCCTTGGCTGCTTCATGACCCTGTCGCCGGTTTATCACTGTTCCTTCCTTGGACCACTTTTTATAGATACTGACCACTGCAGACCGGGAACACCCCACAAGAGCTGCGTCGTCTAGCCATCACAATTTGGTCCTTGTCGAACTCGCTCAAATCCTCACGCTCGCCCATTTTTCCTGCTTCTAACATCAACTTTGAGGATAAAATGTTCACTTGCTGCCTAATATACCCCCCCCCCCCCCCCACTAACAGGTGCCGTGATTAAGAGATAATCAGTGTTATTCACTTCACATAATGTTATGCCTGGTCGGTGTATTTTCGACACAATATATTAGAACAAATTCATTTATCTTTTAGTGACAGATAAGAATTATTTCTTCTACATGTAGAAATCTCTTATTTTTTAAAGTAATTCACTCACTCCACCTGGCACGTCACCTTTCAGATTGGAGAGAAACCATCCATTTCCCTATCACTTTACCCCACAGCAAACAAACCCCGGCACTCAGCGGGCAACTTTACCCCAGAGCATATAGAAGACCAAACATTTCATGTGGGTTTTCACTCATCACAGTGACTACATGTTTGTCTGCTATACTATTTTGAGAAAATCCAAAACAGAGTAATGTTGTTAATATATACACCCCCTCTTGGCCATACACCCCCCTCCTTCACAAAGAAAGAAGTTTGAGTCTCAGTGATGCCACTGGCCCAGTTGGGTGCTCTACAGTCACAAACGTCCGTGTCTGAGGAAGAGAAGGATGGATGGGAAGTCACCTCCTTGCTATTGCAACAGAGTTCCTAATAGAAAGGTAATGGCATAAGCAGCGGATGAATACAAAAGGTTTAGGCTGAGGAATCAGGAAGGTGGCAAATACATTTAAACTTTATTCTTCAAGACTTTATGGTTTCAAACTTAGACAAAAGACATACTGTATTAAACAAGGACTTTCTGGACCTGAAGGCGAGCCAGAGGCCTTGATCGAGACCTCGCTTCAGGAATGCTGTTAGAGGTGAACCACATATTGCATGGTGTTGGTTATGTCCAAGGGAAAAATAGAGAGATTGAATAGGTGGCCTTGGAGAGCTGATTTATTATGGCTGTGTTAAAGAACCTTCAGATACAGGTAAACTAGTGATGAAATCTGTGGAAATATGCTACCAGGAAAGACAACAATATTTACAATCTCGTGTTCCTGCCTTTCAAAAAGCTTTTCTGAATTATGTTTTGTCATTAGCTGATGATTTTCTGTTATCACACGGCACAGCTCCCCATAGTGTTTTAGGTGCTTTAGTGTCTTTCCTATTTACTGGGAAGTGTCCTTTTACTCTAGGGCAGAAATCTCTATCACCAGGGGCGTCCAAACTTTTCTTGTTGGGGGCCAGACTGAGTAAAATTATGAAAACACGAGCCACAAAACAAAAATATAATAGGCCTACTTGATTACTAACAATTACACTTCCTTTTGTTTTACTTTAATGACAAATTATTACACTCATCAGTTAATAATCCTAATAGGAAGATTGTACTGTTATAGTTCTTCAAGTTAAACATACCTCGGAACTACTTTAAAACTACTATATATATACAGTATATATATATATATATATTTTGAGTTGGGGATTAGAAGACTGAGAGCGTTTTAGATTGGCTTTATGTGATAGCGACACCTAGAGTTCAAACTAGGATTAAAAAATAAATAAATAGGCCGCTCAGGTGGCACGGCGGTAAAATACGCTAGCACACCAGCGCTGGGATTTCAAATACTTCGTTTCGAATCTCAGCTCTGCCATCTGGCTGGGCTGGGAGGCTACATGAACAACGTTTGGCTGTTGCTCATCTAGGGAGGGAGCCGGATAGGGACCTCATAACTGATGCAATTACGACTTCTGCTGGCTGATTGATGGCGTCTGAACAGAGTCGAGGGATAATGCGTTGATCAGGGTGTGGCTCACTGTGCACAAAGCTGATCCGCATATGAACTCACCTCGTGCAGGTGAAAAGATGCAGTCGGCTCCTGCTCACGTGTCGGCGTGTGTCAGTTCGCTCTCCTCAGCACCAGTAGAGAAGAAGCATAACGCAATTGGGTAAAAATGGGACGCACTAAAAATTGGGAGAAAATAGGGAGAAAATGCAGTAAATATAAATAAATAAATAAATAAAATGAAAATAAAACCTGCTGAATAGTTGGCCAACTTTAATTTTATTTCTAAAATACCTCATGGGTTGGTACAAAAATGATGGTCGTAGTTTGGACACCCCTGTCTATCACTATAGCATAAACATTAGATGTTGAATGTTTAAGAACAGAGCAACCAGACAATATAAAATATCGTCACAATTTAAATCATAACACGTCGAATTGTTGTGCCCCGTTACATCATGGCACATTTCCTGACTTTTGACTCACTCGTGTGCCGACATTCAACCTTCATATTCCAGTTTCTTGGCTGAAAACAGCGAGTCTAATGGAATTAAATCTGATCTCACCCAACACTTTGTACCCTGAACTCTGAGATGATGCATCACTTGTCCTGATTGGACTCTCCTCCACTAGGACGTTTCTGTCTAATAAGCACGTGTCAGATTCATTCCTACAGAACTGCCATCAAATCCTGACACGGTGTAAAATACGTCATTTGCTGTTTTATTAAATGTACATTTATGACGTTTAGCAGAAGCTTTCAACCAAAGTGACTTGAAATTGTGCACGTATACCATGCAAGAAATTCAGGGTTAAGGGTCTTGTCCAAGGGCCCAACAGTGGCAACCTGGCAGTGTTGGGGCTTGAACCAGCGACATTCCGATTACTAGTCCAGTACCTAAATTAAGAATTAATATTATTATTTTTTATTATCTTTTATGCATTTTGCCTTCTTTTTCTCCCAATTTAGCATAGCCAATCCACTGCTGGGGACCCAGACGACGTCCAAGTAGGGTATATACACTGATCAGGAATAACATTAAAAGCACCTCCTTGTTTCTACACTTACTGTCCCTTTTATCAGCTCCATTTACCATATAGAAGCACTTGGTAGTTCTACAATTACTGACTGTAGTCCATCTGTTTCTCTGCATGCTTTGTTACCCCCCTTTCATGCTGTTCTTCAATGGTCAGGACCCCCACAGGACCACCACAGAGCAGGTATTATTTGGGTGGTGGGTCATTCTCAGCACTGCAGTGACACTGACATGGTGGTGGTGTGTTAGTGTGTGTTGTGCTGGTATGAGTGGATCAGACACAGCAGCGCTGCTGGAGTTTTTAAACACCTCACTGTCCCTGCTGGATTAAGAATAGTCCACCAACCAAAAATATCCAGCCAACAGCGCCACGTGGGCAGCGCCTCGTGACCACTGATGAAGGTCTAGAAGATGACCGACTCAAACAGCAGCAATAGATGAGCGATCGTCTCTGACTTTACATCTACAAGGTGGACCAACTAGGTAGGAGTGTCTAATAGAGTGGACAGTGAGTGGACACGGTATTTAAAAACTCCAGCAGCGCTGCTGTGTCTGATCCACTCATACCAGCACAATGCACACTAACACACCACCACCATGTCAACGACTAGGGTCTCCAGCAGCGGATGATGAATTGACTAAACTAAATTACACTAAATCATCCTCACAATTAATCTCATTATTACACATTGCTCCTGCGTCACCACAGCGGGCGGAACTTGTCATAAAGTTAGCAATAACAAAGCCCAATTTTTTAGAGAGAAGTTGTAATTGGTCAGTTTATAGCTGGACCACCAATCGCCAACATGCTTTCCATCAACAGCAGAGGCGGCTAAATTCTGAAGCGGCTTTTCACATTCCAACACAAATTGAATAGGCAGGTATGAAAGGTTTATTTGCTTAGATTTGTATTTATTTAAACATTGATTGGTAAAATATAGGCAGATAAAATAAAATTAAACTGTCTTAGGGTATTGAAGGCCATGACGCTTCCCCTCTGGTTAAAACCAAATGGTTTTAAACTGGTGCAGCAAAAGGTTTTTCTAAAACGATCATAAAGACATGTAGTGCGAATTTAACTTCTGGAACCCAAGGTACCGAATAACTGAGCGCTCACTGTTCAGCTATATAAAAAAAATATTGGGCCTTTACAGAAGTGAGTCAGCAGCACATGGAAGGTACGATTTGAATAATATCTAGCACAGCTTCCTCCCTCCGAGTAAAAAAAACCCGGACAAAAATCACGAGAGACGTGCAGCACTCATTATACCTCCCGGGAGCACCAAATCCCACTTCAGCTCTCATTTCTTTTGCAAATGTTTAAATTATTATTATTGAAGGTGAAGCTACGGCAGGATGAAGGTACGACGCCAGCGTTTCTCAAACCACAGGCACTTGATATTGCGTACGCAGAGGCTGCAATCAGTTAAATAAATAATAATAAAAAAAGAATCCACCTCTTTGTCTGTGAGTGACTCACACGGGACAGTGGACTTTTCTTTTAAAGCTCCTTCACCGTTTCTCCATATGGTGGAGGATTAACTGAAAACACTTCCAGCCCTGAGGAAAAGCTCTGAGCATTTCTGAATGTACTGTGATGTGAAAAATGATTCTCCTCCTTCTGATTTCTTCTTATTCTGCCAATTTAATGTTTTAGATCTTCAAACTATTTATTAATTTATTTATTAGGATTTTATCGTCATGTTTTACACACTTTAATGTCAAACACAGTCTTGGACAATTCTGTATCTCTAGTTCACCTCACTTGCACGTCTTTGGACTGTGGGAGGAAACTGGAGCTCCTGGAGGAAACCCACACAGACACGGGGAGAACATGGAAACTCCACACTAAAAGAACCCGGACCACTCCACTCCTCTCTATCCACTTCACTTGCTGTGAGGTGACAGAGTTACAACCGAGCCACCGTGCCCACTCAGGGTCGCGGGGGGTGGGGGGTTTTGGCTTGCTGGAGCCTATCCCAGCTTTTCAATGGGCGCGAGGCACACAGTAACGCCAGTCCATCGCAGGGCAGACACACACACACACACACACACACACATTCACTCATAGGCCAATTCAGTGTCTCCAATTAACCCGACTGCATGTTTTTGGACTGTGGAAGGAAACCGGAGCTCCAGGAGGAAACCCACGCAGACACGGGAAGAACATGCAAACTCCACACAGAAAGGACCCGGACCGCTCCATCTGGGAATTGAACCCAGAACCTACTTGCTCTGAGGTGACAGTGTTACTCACCGAGCCACCCTGATCTTCAAACTAAATTTTAAAACTAAAGATCCGGATATAAATAAAAAAACTGCTTTTAAATGTTGGTTGTATTTACTGATGTAAAGAGGGCAGTGAGCTCGGGTGGCACAGCTGCCACTGTTGGACCCTTGAGCAGGGTTCTTAACCCTCTCGGCTCCAGGAGTACCGTATTCATTTAATTAATTTTCGGCATTCAGCAAACGCTCTTCTCCAAAGTGACTTACAGTACTGTGACAGTATACTGTCTAAGCAATTGAGGGTTAAGGGCCTTGCACAAGGTCCCATCAGTGGCATTCTGGCAGTGGTGGGGCTTAACCCAGAGATCTTTTGATTACTAGTCCAGTACCTATTTTTTTTACAATTTTTTTTATGCATTGTCTCCCATTTTCTCCCAATTTATTGTAGTCAATTTGTCTACCACTGCTGGAGGATCCCTGATTGCAGTTGAGGTGGGTATCTTGCTGCTCACGCCTCCTCTGACCCGCGCGCAGCTCTTAGCGGAACCCTTTAACACCCATGCATTCTGTACAGGCGCCTCTTCATCTGCCAATCAGGGTCCTTACACAGCGTTTGAAGACCCCACCCACATAATCCGGCCATCCCGCCCTAGCAGAACCGTGTCTGCTGCAGGCACTGCCAACTATGCCCGCTAGATGGGGCCCAGCCGACCGATTTCGAACCAAGGAGTTCAGAATCTCGGCACTGGTGTGCTAGCGGAATATCCCGCTGCGCCACCAGGGCCCGCTACTTCAGAACCTTAATCGCTAGGCTACACGTGAGGCTCGGCAAAGCAGCTCGTACGATGGCTGCCCCTGAATTCTGACCCCAACTTTCAAAGGAGCTGGGATATGTGGGTAAGAATTATTATCCTTGAGTAAATCTTCATCCGTGACTAAAGATCATCCTTATAAATCCACAAGGTTCATCTGTATGGTAGCTGTAGCTCATTAAATTGTGAATGAAGGCAAGATTTATTAGGCGTACCTAATAAATTGCTATGTGTAAGTGTAAATCAGAGTAATCAGAGTATAGTGATGATCATTTGGAAATATATATATATATATATATATATATATATATATATACATTAGCCTTATCTAAGCTGAAGAAGAAATGCTCTTGAGCACATCGAGGTGCCTGAGCAGAAAGAACCTCAATAATGCCGAAACAAACAAAGCAATCACCCGAGGCTTTCTTATCTCAAGCACCTACAGAGATAAAGGGGAAGAGAATTGAGAGAACTGGCACTGCTTAAAGCCTGTGGTCATGTCATATAGCCTGGCGCTAACATAAAGCTTTCCAAATCCACCTCTCCCTTCCATTTCAAAGTAGCTCACAGTTATGGTCTACAAGGCTATAAAAGTCATTTTCCTCCTCTTTATCTGGCTTTGTTATTGCATATGTATCCCAGTTTCCCATTTATTTTCCCAGTAATAAACAAGACATGTTACACAAAGAAAACCCGAGCTGTTTTACATCGCTGCAGAGGAATATAAGCTTCACTCGTCTTTGCCGAGCTGCTTTAAATCAGACAAAAAGAGCCCAAAAGGGGGAATTACTTTCTTTTTTTTAAAGCATTACAAAAAAAATCTAACTTCATTTCTTAAGGTAATAAACTAAAAAAAGACAGTATTTTAACAATGTGCGCTTCCTCTGGTAAATAGACCAGACCATTTCCGAGTCTTCTTGTCTCCTCGTATGCTAATTGGACGCTTCAAAAAAGTCGATTAATTAGTCCAGTTGGACTTACTGTATCATCCAGAGATTTATTACCACGTTCTTTAGGTTACCAATTTGGGAAAGCATACAGCCGGACATGGCAGAATACATACGTCTGGATTCACGTCTGGATTCCTAAAGCTGAGGTCAGGGGGTTATGTGCACTTGGATGGAACGTGCATGGCATGGCAATTTGGCATTTATGAAACTGTTCTTTTTCTGAGAATGAATTCATATGTATATAATGTCTTTGTACATAGTAAAAGAGGTCCTTTCTGTGTTTATTGAGGCCTTTTTGTAATCTGAAAAATACACACACGAAAAATAAATGTGTTGGTTTATAAAGTTAAAAAATATAGCTTTTAAATGTCTTCCTCCTAAGTCTTAGCAAAGTCGCAAAGAAAACCCAAACTGTCACCTTCCAAACAGATCTGTCATAATTTAGAAGCTTCTGCATCGAGCCACACTGTCTGAGGTCAAGCGATCACGACTACCGCCCAAGAAAACAGCTGGAGCTTTTTTCTGCATTAAAGACAACTGTTTAAAACTGTATATACACCGATCAGCCATAACATTAAAACCACCTCCTTGTTTCTACACTCACTGTCCATATTATCAGCTCCACTTACCATATAGAAGCACTTTGTAGTTCAACAATTACTGAATGTAGACCATCTGTTTCTCTGCATGCTTTCTTAGCCCCCTTTCATACTGTTATTTAAAGGTCAGGACCCTTACAGGACCACTACAGAGCAGGTATTATTTAGGTGGTGGGTCATTCTCAGCACTGCGGTAACACTGACATGGTGGTGGTGTGTTAGTGTGTGTTGTGCTGGTATGAGTGGATCAGACACAGCAGCGCCGCTGGATTTACTAAATTCTGTGTCCACTCACTGTCCACTCTATTAGACACTCCTTCCTAGTTGGTTCACCTTGTAGATGTAAAGTCAGAGACGATCGCTCATCTATTGCTGCTGTTTGAGTCGGTCATCTTCTAGACCTTCATCTGTGGTCACAGGACGCTGCCCACGGGGCGCTGTTGGGTGGTTATTTTTGGTTGGTGGACTATTCTCAGTCCAGCAGTGACAGTGTAGTGTTTAAAAACTCCAGCAGCGCTGCTGTGTCTGATCCACTCATACCAGCACAACACACACTAACACACCACCACCATGTCAGTGTCACTGCAGTGCTGAGAATGATCCACCACCTAAATAATACCTGCTCTGTGGTGGTCCTGACCATTGAAGAACAGGGTGAAAGCAGGCTAAAATGGCATGTAGAGAAACAGATGAACTGCAGTCAGTAATTGTAGAACTACAAAGGGCTTAAAATGGACAGTGAGTGTAGAAACAAGGAGGTGGTTTTAATGTTATGGCGGATCGGTGTATATGTCGCTCGCCGACAGGTTGCCGCTAAATGTGGCATCTCAGAGACAACTTGACATTCACTCGGGGCTCAAAAATGTGTGACCCCCGATCGCCGATCAGTTGTGTAGTTTGAAAACCACAATGATTACAAGAGATCAAGTCGTGTAGTGTGAACTGTACAGCAATCTGAACACACTGAAAGTCATGTAGTGTAAAAACCTCAATAGTGGTAAACTTTATTAAAATAAATGTAAATTGTCTTGCAGAATTTTGCTGACAGAAATTGGCCACAGCTTTTTAGAGTTTGTTTTTTTTAACTACTTGGTGTTTAATTTTTCAGCACAGTAAACACGAGCTGAGTGCATAAACCCGCTGTGAGTAGCAGAGTCGGTTAAAATATCACATCCAGGCCCGTCATTTGATTACAAGCGAATATGAGCCGCGCCTGCAGCGTCCTTCACCTGAACCTCTCACTTACTCAGCACGATTCGGGCTCAAAGGTAAATAAAAGGGAGTTCTACATCTCATCGTAGATCCTCCGAGTTTAGAAAACTGCTGAGACTAGACTTTCTTTTCCTCAGGAACATCTTATTTGAACTCTGCGACTATTAAAACTGGGATTTAGCTGAAGTCATTTTTTTTGAGCGCCAACGTTATTAAAATAAGGATACAGTCAGGATATACTGTAACCCCGAAAAATCAAAATTCATAAAAGAAAACACAACTCACGTTGTTTTTTCCTTGTTTGGTAATTAAGAATTATGTGGTAGTGCAGCGGGTTGTGTGGGAGCTGCACAGCTTCAGGGTTTTGGAAGCCTGGCTTTGAACCTTGCCCCAGGTCACCGTCTCTGAGTTTCTCTCAGGTATTTCTGTTGTTTTTCCCCACCTCTCAAAACACATCGACATGGTTTGGCTGTCCTGAAATGCCCCCAGGTTTGAATAGGTAGATAAATAGGTGAATATGCAATGCACTGCAGGTGAACTGGGTCTCTGTCCTGCTTTGCACTCAAAAATTTCCACATGGACACCAGATTTACTCACTGATGCAGTCATATAAACTATTCTGAAAGATACTTGCCTTTCTACACCTCCTGTCTGCATAATTTTAGTGCACTACGCAACATGGCTTTTGGGATTCAAGCAATTCAGTCTTACAGTTCATGTTGAACAAAGTTTATACATCTATATTCACTTTTGTTGGGGTGAAAGCTGAACCTTCAGACATGGTTTTTGGTGTATACCAGCTAGAATAGGTGCAGAATAAAAAGTTCACTCGCACACTTGTTTACTCACTTTCTAAGCCGCTTATCCTAATCAGGGTCTCGGGCGGTGCTGGAGAATATCCCAGCTTACAATGGGTGCAAGGCACACAGAAACACCCTGGACAGGGTGCCAGTCCATTGCAGAGCAGACCCACACACACACACATCTTTAGTTTTAGTATCTCCAACCAGAGCGCCCAGAGGAAACCCACACAGACACGAGGAGAACATGCAAACTCCACACAGAAAGGACCCAGACTGCTCCACCATCTGGGAATCAAACCCAGGCCCTTCTTGCTGTCAGACGACAGTGCCTTTAACTATGCAGTGCAGAAGGGTTTAATGCACTATGTGCTGTGACACATTTACCTTATCACCAGAATTTAAATGAACTGCAATTTGATCCACACTAGGTTTACTGTTGGTCATGATGTATATAAATTTTCTTTATATAATTGATTTAGTCCACCTGTTAGTAATTGTTGTGGCTGAAACACATAAACTTAAAAAATTAAAAGAAGTGTCCTAATACTTATGTCCATGTAGTGTATAATTCAGACTAAGCATTTTACTGTGCCATTCTAAACTGTAAAATATTGGTAAACATTTGTATTAATTAACAGAATGTTGTTGCAGCCTGCTGAAGAAAATGAAGTGAATTCATCCTGCTGTGACTGAGAAAAGCAGAAAAGCATTCATGTGAAGTGACAACATGTGACCTAAATGCCTTGGCCACAATAATATGGATGCATTTGAAAATGCAAACCATTTTTCTCAATTTTCTCAACGCCGTTCAGACATGCTGAAATGTTACCCAGCAGAAATATGTCTCGTTTCTTTGCGAACAGCCTTCAGGTTTTAGTTGTTGTGTGGAATCCAAGTTGTGTGAGTTTTAAACAAACATAACAAAGTGGACATGGGGGCAGTTGAAGAGGTAGTTGAAGGACTACTATGTACACATTAGAAGATCATATCAAATATTTCACACCCAGTGAAAGTCAAAGTCAAAGTTCTAACCTAGATCCACTGCACCACCATACCAAGTGGTTCTGAGCTGTTATAACATTAAAAAAATAGCCTGGACCAGGTTGATTTTAGCTGGTGATCAGTCTTATCCAGTCAGACTGGTGTTTAAGGGTGTTGAAGAGGTTTAAGATGTTGGTTAAATAGGAGACCAGTTGGAAAACCAGCTAGACCAGCCAAACACCAAGGCTGGAAGACAATTCAAATTCACTCACTCACTCCCTTTCTTTACCTCTTATCCAATCAGGGCTGTGGAAAAGGGGGGGGGGGGGGGGGGGGGGGGGGCTGGAGCCTATCCCAGCTTTTCAATGGGCGCAAGGCACACAGTAACACCCTGGACGAGGCGCCAGTCCATCACAGGGCAGACACACTCACATACACACACCCATTCACCTATAGGGCAATTCAGTATCTCCAATTAACCTGACTGCATGTTTTTGGACTGTGGGAGGAAACCGGAGCTCCCAGAGGAAACCCACAAAGACACGGGGAGAACATGCAAACTCCACACAGAAAGGACCCGGACCGCCCCGAATGGGAATCAAACCCAGGACCTTCTTGCTGTGAGGTGACAGTGCTAATTCAAATTCAGTTCAATGCAATCTAAGAGTGGCAAATGATGACATAATGGTTTAACTGATTAACAGGCACTAACTATACGTATATTTGTAAAATTAAATATAGCTTTTATTTTAAAGCTAAAAACTATAGGGTGAGAGTCTGAGCTTAACAATCAATTAACACAAATTAACAGAGTGAAATTAAACATCTAAAATGTCTCATGTTTTTTTCTCTGCCAAACTGTCATTCATATCACATTTTAACTACATTTTCTGTTGTTTACCTCGAGGTGGTTCTGACTGAAACCTTTTTTACCCTCCTGAGGTTGAAGCCTGCAAGACGAGACTGCTGTGCCAACAATGCTGCTCCTGCTAGATGTGACGGAAACCTGGCGTGTTGCATCGAAAATGTCCAGAACTCACTACAGACTTTATTACAGATGGGACTGAATGATGAAGAACTCCAACTGCTATTGCAAAAAGTGCTACACAAATACACACTTGACTTGACCTCACTAGTGATGCCAACACTCTGGTCCCTGCTTTCATTTTCTTTTGAATTAATTATTGTATCTCTCTATATTTTCTTGCTAAAACCAACCGACAAACTGCAATACATTTAAAACTCTGTGACTAGAGTGCTCACTCCAATTAAAAAAAATCAGCCCTCATCACCCCGACTCTTAATGAACTTCACTGGAGAGCTCCTACATCCTTACGTTCCCACTCGTTCTGTAAGGTCCTCTGGTGGCAGGTTCTTCTCTACGCCTCTCACTATACTCTTGACACTCGACATTTGGCAGATATTTCAGTGCTGTAGCTCTTACATCGATTTGGCATAACATTATGAGCACCTTCATAACTGACTGACCTGCGGCTGTGCAGCCCCATACGCAACAATCTGTGATGCTCTGTGTATTCTGACACCTTTCTATCAGAGCCAGCATTAACTTCTTCACCAATTTGCGCTGGAGTAGCTCGTCTGTTCGATCGGACCACACGGGCCAGCCTTCGCTCCCCACGCCCATTACCCTGTCGCCGGTTTACCACTGTTCCTTCCTTGGATGACTTTTTATAGATACTGACCACTGCAGTTTTGGAGATGCTCTGACCCAGTCGTCTAGCCATCACAGTTTGGCCCTTGTCAAACTCGCTCAGATCCTCACGCTCGCCAATTTTTCCTGCTTCTAACATCAACTTTGAGGATAAAATGTTCACTTGCTGTCTAATACATCCCACCCGCTAACAGGTGCCGTGATGAAGAGATAATCAGTGTTATTCACTTCACCTGTCAGTGGTCATAATGTTATGCCTGGTTGGTGTAAGCTCTGGAACTTTCTGCCTCAATCTCGGTGTGGTGGTTTTACTGTGTCTTTCTTTAAGTTTCTCCTAAAGACTTTTCTTTTTAATCAGTATTTGTGTCCTCACTCTTCTGTAAAGCGACCTTGATATTGTGAAAGGCGCTATTTAAATAAGTCTTCTACCTGTCATTATTATTATTATTATTAAAGACAGATTATTAAATAGACACATTGAAATAAACATATGTTGACGCTCTTAGTTAAAGTAATGAAATAAGAAGATCAAATTCATTTTGTTGTGCTAACAGTGAAGATCATAAAGATATCTGATTTTAGAATATGTATGCTTAATATATACTGTATATATACAGTGTATCACAAAAGTGAGTACACCCCTCACATTTCTGCAGATATTTAAGTATATCTTTTCATGGGACAACACTGACAAAATGACACTTTGACACAATGAAAAGTAGTCTGTGTGCAGCTTATATAACAGTGTAAATTTATTCTTCCCTTAAAATAACTCAATATACAGCCATTAATGTCTAAACCACCGGCAACAAAAGTGAGTACACCCCTAAGAGACTACACCCCTAAATGTCCAAATTGAGCACTGCTTGTCATTTTCCCTCCAAAATGTCATGTGATTTGTTAGTGTTACTAGGTCTCAGGTGTGCATAGGGAGCAGGTGTGTTCAATTTAGTAGTACAGCTCTCACACTCTCTCATACTGGTCACTGAAAGTTCCAACATGGCACCTCATGGCAAAGAACTCTCTGAGGATCTTAAAAGACAAATTGTTGCGCTACATGAAGATGGCCAACACCCTGAAACTGAGCTGCAGCACAGTGGCCAAGATCATCCAGCGTTTTAAAAGAGCAGGTTCCACTCAGAACAGACCTCGCGTTGGTCGTCCAAAGAAGCTGAGTGCACGTGCTCAGCGTCACATCCAACTGCTGTCTTTGAAAGATAGGCGCAGGAGTGCTGTCAGCATTGCTGCAGAGATTGAAAAGGTGGGGGGTCAGCCTGTCAGTGCTCAGACCATACGCCGCACACTACATCAAATTGGTCTGCATGGCTGTCACCCCAGAAGGAAGCCTCTTCTGAAGTCTCTACACAAGAAAGCCCGCAAACAGTTTGCTGAAGACATGTCAACAAAGGACATGGATTACTGGAACCATGTCCTATAGTCTGATGAGACCAAGATTAATTTGTTTGGTTCAGATGTTCTCAAGCATGTGTGGCGGCAATCAGGTGAGGAGTACAAAGATAAGTGTGTCATGCGTACAATCAAGCATGGTGGTGGGAATGCCATGGTCTGGGGCTGCATGAGTGCAGCAGGTGTTAGGGAGTTACATTTCATTGAGGGACACATGAACTCCAATATGTACTGTGAAATACTGAAGCAGACCATGATCCCCTCCCTCCGGAAACTGGGTCGCAGGGCAGTGTTCCAGCATGATAATGACCCCAAACACACCTCTAAGACGACCACTGCTTTATTGAAGAGGCTGAGGGTAAAGGTGATGGACTGGCCAAGCATGTCTCCAGACCTAAACCCAATAGAACATCTTTGGGGCATCCTCAAGCGGAAGGTGGAGGAGCGCAAAGTCTTGAATATCCGCCAACTCCGTGATGTCGTCATGGAGGAGTGGAAAAGCATTCCAGTGGCAACCTGTGAAGCTCTGGTAAACTCCATGCCCAAGAGAGTTAAGGCAGTTCTGGGAAATAATGGTGGCCACACAAAATATTGACACTTCAGGAACTTTCACTTAGGGGTGTACTCACTTTTGTTGCCGGTGGTTTAGACATTAATGGCTGTATATTGAGTTATTTTGAGGGAAGAATAAATTTACACTGTTATATAAGCTGCACACAGACTACTTTTCATTGCGTCAGAGTGTCATTTTGTCAGTGTTGTCCCATAAAAAGATATACTTAAATATCTGCAGAAATGTCAGGGGTGTACTCACTTTTGTGATACACTGTATATATATATATATATATATATATATATATATATATATATATATATCAGCTCCACTTACCATATAGAAGCACTTTGTAGTTCTAAAATTACTGACTGTAGTCCATCTGTTTTTCTACATACTTTTTTACCCTGCTTTCACCCTGTTCTTCAATGGTCAGGACCTCCACAGAGCAGGTATTATTTAGGTGGTGGATCATTCTCAGCACTGCAGTGACACTGACATGGTGGTGGTGTGTTAGTGTGTGTTGTGCTGGTATGAGTGGATCAGACACAGCAGCGCTGCTGGAGTTTTTAAATACCGTGTCCACTTACTGTCCACTCTATTAGACACTCCTACCTAGTTGGTCCACCTTGTAGATGTAAAGTCAGAGACGGTCGCTCATCTATTGCTGCTGTCTGAGTTGGTCATCTTTGAGATTTTCATCAGTGGTCACAGGACGCTGCCCACGGGGCGCTGTTGGCTGGATATATTTTTGGTTGGTGGACCTTGTGAAAGGTAAATGTCAATCAGTTTTTCACCCGGGTGTTTACGATTGAGTAGCCTGATATTTCCTTAAATCAATAAATTCCATTTGAAATTCCTATCCCTTACTCACTCACTTTATTTTCTTTCTCCTCTGTCTCTAAGATAATTTAGCTTAATACCAGGACTGCTTCACTATCACAGTGTGTTAGTATGATAGCACTGATAGTGCATTAGTGTGATAGTATACGGCTAATGGAATTATAGTTCAGGATAATATAGTGCACGTGTACTCTGGGATCAGATTTTAAATGTAAACCAGAAACACCTTTGTTTGGCAGGCAGTGGCAAGAGCATGAGCATGCGCAAATGAACAGGAGGATGGACTAGACAAGAGCAGAGCAGACCAGACCAAAATAACATGAGCTAGAAACCAACATATTCTCCGCTGAAGAATCCACAGCTGCTCCCTTAAATGCCCTGGGCATTACCTGCTGAGAGGAGCAGCCGTGGATCATTAGCATCATTGACCAATCAGAATGAAGAGGTATAGGCTTGACAACAAACAAAAACCTGTCATGCATGGCAGCTTGGAATGAGTTCATGTTGAGTTGTGCCCTTCTGCATTGCTATTTTGGCTGGCAAATGAGGCACGGAGGCGCCTTTTAATTCGCTCCATGTGGGAGTTTTTCTGTATGCCACGGTTTCTCCCTTTCACACTTGCCAGCTCCTTTGTTGGCAAACCTGCTCTGCTTTGAAATCGTCAGGTCTGGTTTTTTGTTGGTGTACCATGCCAGAATACTTATCTCTTTCTGGAAACATGACAGAACCGCACTGGGAAAGCGGATTTCCCAGAGGCGATGTGATGTCTCTCTTCCAGAGCGGAGCCTGCCTGTAGATCCATGTTATGTATGAGCAGTGCCAGTTGGTATGTTAGAAGTGCCACTCGTGCATTGCCAGTCCCGGCTGTTACTTATTTATTTATTGAATGATAGACGTAGCAGACAGTTTGTGACACTCCGTTCTCTGTTCCAAGCTTTTCATGTTCTGTTTCTCTGGAAATGTTTTATGTCTTTTATGTGTAACTTTGTTTCCATTATTTTGGCCACCGTATTTATTTGTGTCCCTTTTATATTAATGTTTAGTATTTCAACCCATTTTAACTGCACCTGAGTACTAAATCCTCTGAGATCTTTACCCAGCGCATGAACTGAGAAGGCAGAACTGGAAGTTTATCAGATGTATGAGAGTTTCTGCCAAAAAAAACCCTCTAAACAGAGCAGATCGGTGCTCCACTGTCACTGTGCCCCTGTGCTAGACAGGAGTGGGATGTAGGTTGGATGTGGATGTAGGACCAGAGGGTGGTGAAGCGTGCCAGAACTCAAGTGAAGTTGCCTGAGCTTTGCCAGCCAGAATAGCAGCTTAAAATGAGCTGAACAGCAGGCAGCCTCTGTCTCTCAGAGGAACAATCGAGTCTGAGCTTAATGTCTTCAACGTGAGATTAGAATAGATTAAAGGTAGATCTTCAGGTCTGGGTGGTTAAGTCCATGACCTGGTGCACATGTGTGTTGTGAAGTTTAAGACTAGTGCTTTGTTCCCTTTCATACAGGGTTCTAAAGCCTTTGGTTACTAAAAACCACTTTCCGAAACGTAAACACTTGCAGATAGTGAGTTTACACAAGATTGCTGATGTAAACATTCAAGTGTGCAGTGGCTGAGGTAAAAATTAGTACCTCCACGTCTACGGCCATGGTTCTTTCTCATAAAATATTGAGATATGGAATAAATTGGAGGTTGATGTGTACATCGGGTCACTAAAACAACAACACTTAAGAAGTTAAAACACAGAATAATGCATGCTTGGGTCCCAACGACTGTCATACTCTACACATAAACAGAATGGATATAAATTGCATTAAATATACAGCGGTACCTTGAAACTTGACCTCAGTTGGTTCTGGGAGTGGTGTTGAGTTTTAAAGACATTGAGTTTCAAGGTATTATTTTCCATAAGGATGTTTGAGAAACCTGTTAATGTGTTCCATGGTCCTGTGGAACTGCATATATTTTAGTCTCCTGTAAAATAATGAGGTTGTTTCTGACACTTATACACTGAAAATAACACAAATATAATATAAAAATACTGAAATACAATTAAAAACAGTTATTACAATACATTAAAAGCTGCACTTTATCTTTACTTCTTTATTGTTTACTTATTCTTCTCAATCGTGGAGATCTTGATCTTGGAATACCGTATTCCTTAGCGAGTTAGCGGCACATGAGAAGCGACAAAACAGCTTTTGCGGTGCTGTGCCGTTATTTCTTATGGAGTGTGACGATGCACAAAGCTTAACGTGACTTATTGTACTAAAACAACGAGCAAGGAATTTGATTAGTGGAGAGAACTTATGAGCAGTAATAATGAAGAGAAGTTTAGTGCTCCTGTCTCCTTCTTTTACTACATTAAGCCACGTTAAGCTTTATTTTTAACATTAAGTGTTTTAGACTCTCGGAAAAGCTGATTCTCACAATTTCTCAGGACCTCGAGCTGTAACACAAGTTTAAAAATGAAACAGTGAGGAAAATCCAGCTAAACACAGATACGTGTGGAGCTTTCAGACTGGATTTGACGGTTATTCCACACAAATGCAGATTCGTCTCATATTCACACTTTGTTGACGTTTTACCCCACCACTCAAACCGAGTGCTGAACAAAGCGACGTCAGGTTTAAGAAAAACGTCGAGTTTAAGGGCACAAATTTCTCTATGGAGGGTGTCGAGTTTTAAAGATCTGCCATCCGGCTGGGCTGGGCGGCTACATGAACAGAGTCGAGGAATAATGCGTCGATCAGGGTGTGACTCTCCGTACACAAAGCTGATCCACATATGAACTTGCTTCGTGCAGGTGAAAAGATGCAGTCAGCTACTGCACACATGAGTTTAGGGGATGTTGAGTTACAGGGTACCGCTGTACTTAATACTACTATAAAGCATCCTTGACAGCATGAACCTCCAGTACAATGTGTCATTGTTTAAATTTTAATCATGTGAAATATTCTGAGAAATGTGGCATTTTCTGCTATAGGTTAGCCTTCAGGATGTGCGCTTTATCATGAAATAAATACGACGTTCGATCCCAGTCCGCATTTTTTATTCTCTTTCCATCTCCAGTTGCAGGAGAGACTTTGTGCTTGAGAACTAAGTGTGGGACTCTCAGTCCATCCCCATGCCCCACACTGACCTAAAAAGTTCAATAAGCACAGTCTGCCTGGAGGAAAAGACTGCCTGGAGATCATGAGTCAGGGAAAACAGAGTACTTGTGGCATGCAGGCTCACAGCAAGGTGGCTTTAATCCAGATGAAGTGAGGTCTGGGAAATCTGACAATTCGGAGACTCTCTAAAGATGTTCTCAGCAGAGCAATTGCCCTTTTCAAAAAGGTACATAAAAGAGATTTTAGTGACTCAGAGGGCCAATAAACATCACCAGGGTTTTCTCTACATGGCATTTCTGCTCTTGTTAGAACTCTGTAAAGGTATATCTTGAACGACTTTAGTCCAAACTTGGATTTAAAGGCCTGATTTGAACATCAGTCTCAATAGGTTTGCAAAAAGCCACTTGCTGTTTGTTAGCAAAAGCCAAAAAAAAATCCTTGACCAGGGACGACTCCAGACGAGGATGGAGGACGGTCAAAATATCCGTGAAGTTGAAAAACAAATAGATTTGACAGTGAGAAAAATTGCAAATGTTATAGGTCAGTATTCATACTGGTGGAAAGCATTGTCACCTCACAGCAAGAAGGTTCTTGGTTCGATTCTCAAGTGAAGCGGTCCGGGTCCATTCTGAGTGGAGTTTGCATGTTCTCCCTGTGTTGCGTGGGTTTGCTCCATGTGCGCCGGTTTCCTCCCACAGTCCAAAAGACACTGGACATACTAAAGGTCTCCCTAGGTATGAGTGTGCATGTGTTTGCCCTGTGATGGACTAGCGACCTGTCTGGGGTGTTACCTGCCTTTCACCCAGTGAAACGGACCCACTGTGACCCTAAACGGGATTAAACCGTGGTAAAACAGACATTGATTGAATGAGTGAATAAATGAATGAATGTGTGTAAAGTAAAAAGGATTCAGCCTCCAGCCCCTATAAATTATTATACCAGCCTGGGATTTTTCTCAATTAGACAATCAGCTTTTGGACACATTTTTGCATATCACAAATACACCGATGAGGCATAACATAATGACCACCTCCTTGTTTCTACACTCACTGTCCATTTTAGCCTGCTTTCACCCTGTTCTTCAATGGTCAGAACTCCCACAGGACCACCACAGAGCAGGTATTGTTTAGAGTTGTGCTGGTATGAGTGGATCAGACACAGCAGCGCTGCTGGAGTTTTTAAATACTGTGTCCACTCACTTTCCCTTTCTATTAGACACTCCTACCTAGTTGGTCCACCTTGTAGATGTAAAGTCAGAGACGGTCGCTCATCTATTGCTGCTGTTTGAGTCGGTCATCTGTTAGACCTTCATCAGTGGTCACAGGACGCTGCCCACGGGGCGCTGTTGGCTGGATATTTTTGGTTGGTGGACTATTCCAGCTGTAACAGTGAGGTGTTTAAAAACTCCATCGGCGCTGCTTTGTCTGATCCACTCATACCAGCACAACACACACTAACACACCACCACCATGTCAGTGTCACTGCAGTGCTGAGAATGATCCACCACCTAAATAATACCTGCTCTGTGGTGGTCCTGTGGGGGTCCTGACCATTAAAGAACAGCATGAAAGGGGGCTAACAAAGCATGTAGAGAAACAGATGGACTACAGTCAGTAATTGTAGAACTACCAAGTGCTTCTATATGGTAAGTGGAGCTGATAAAATGGACAGTGTGTGTAGAAACAAGGAGGTGGTTTTAATGTTATGGCTGATCAGTGTATAAATGAACGATGTCAAGTCAGGTCAAATCAGATTTATGTATATAAGCTTTTTACAGTAGATATTGTCTCAAAGCATTGTTCCCTCCATCCTCCTTGGCTGGCATGAAGAATAATAACACAATGCTTTTGTACATTAATATACAGTAACAATATAAATTGCCTGGTCCGGGACTCGGTAAAATCACAGAACTCTGATACCTGTATGTTCCTTATGGCTGGTGCTCCAGCATGGTTTGCTGCTGTATCTATATAATATATAGTACAATATAGTCACCTACCAGCAACATCTGTTTCATTTCCTTCACCTCTGGTTGGAAACTAAACGGTGTTGAATTTGATTGTGTTTCGCTTCAATGAGAGGAAACCACGTGGTCCTGCTGCTGTGACTGTGTGGTTTGACACAGTGTGGAGATGTTCATTCATTCATCCATTCCAGACCATTACATTCAAAATCCAGTTTGTGGCTCATTAGGCACTTTAATGCTAGGAGCTCACACACACACACACACACACACACACACACACACACCCCACACACAACACACACACACACACACACACCACACACAGTGATGCTTCAATAAAAAAGCAAACAAATATAATAACCTTTATGTACTGTGTATCTGTACTTTTCCATATGTGTGTATATATGGTACTGGGACACGCCTTCTACTTTTTGAGTTCATTGCTAACAGGTGTAATAAATGAGAATTTGAGAATTGCCAACAGGTGTAATAAATCAATCATATAAAGAAAAGTATTTAGGGAAGGCCCTTTCCTGTTCCAGCACGCCTGTGCTCCTGTGCACAAAGCTGGTTCTATAAAGACATGAAGAAAAGCTCAGTTTAAAGAACTCCAGTGGCCTCCAGTGCACAGAACCACTAGAAACCCACAATGGCACAGGAACAGATCCTTGATCCCAAGGACTATGGTGCTGTGCAACACCCACACTGACGGCTATGCCTCTCTACGCTGCGAATTGTTCAAGTAACACTAAATGTTGTCATTAATCCAAGTCATGTTTATAATTTTTCTCCCCTTTTAGAAAAGCCAATTCGTCTTCCGCTGCTGGGGATCCTGATCGCATCCAAGGAGGGAATATTTGCTTGCTCTACGCCTCCTCCGACGCGAGTACAGTCCCTCACCCCTTCTTATTTGCCCGTAATTAGGTGGATTTGCACACAAGGCCGGATATCGCACACAGAAAGACACACACCAACCACCATGCTCCTCCACTTCTGCACAGGCACCTTGGGCTGCTAACCAGGGTTCTTACACAGTGTTTGAAGACCTCACCCACTTATTGACCAGTGCCACTACATATAGGAAAGCTATTTGTTTATCTACGCAGTGAGTAAAGAACCAAAGACGTGACTAGTTGTCAGCCGACCGGTAGCAGAGCTGACATTCGAACCCGGGAGTTCAGAATCCCAGCGCTGGTGCGCTAGCAACATATCCCGCTGCGCTACCTGGGCGCCTCCCAAGCCATGTTTAATGACTGAAAATTGGTACTTAGTCATTTTATAATCACATTGCAACTTTGCAGGAAGTAAATCAAGTACTAGATAAATCACTCTCATAAAACTTATTTCAAAGCAAAAACAGTTTGTAAATAAATAAAAAAGTGTAAGAGTACGGGTGCTTTTGTACTTCACTAGGAAACTAGCCGTCCTCGCCTTCTGGCACTGTGTGAGAAGCTTTGTGTGCTTTCCCCGTGTCTGTGTGGGATTTTTCCTGGTACTCTGTATTTTCCCATTTCCTAAATGATGTGGATAGAGAACTGCTACTTAAAATTCAGTAAATGGTGAGTGTGGTGCTCTGCGATAGATTGGCACCCCCTTTTATGGGTTGTATTCCATTCCCCTCAATGATTCAGGTTGACACTGGACATGCTATAATCCCTGATCAGGATGAAGCAAAACACGGTAGCACAGCAGTGCTAACATCTCAAACTCACAGGTTCGAATCTTAGCTATGCTACCAATAGACCGGGCGCCTTTACAGACAATGATTGGCTCATCTGTGGGTGGAAATGTCGAAGGGGATTTATAATAAACTGCTGCAGTTATGACCTCTGCTGGCTGGTTGATGGCACCTGAAGAGAGACGGGGGATAACAGGGATTAGTGTGTGACTCATGCGCGATACAGATCTCCATATTAACCCATCTCGTCCAGGAGAAAAGAAGCAGTGGTGAGGGGGTGAGTGTTAGGATGCATTCATATGAGAAGTGCCAAAACCACCTTTTGCCGCTTTGGACTTGCAATTTTTGCACTTGCCGTGGCGCTCAAAGTTATTTGATTGATTGAACTTAGACCCAGTTTGCCGCAGACCTTTTCAAAGCGCCTCCGATGAGACGAACTGTTTGATATGACGTGGTAAAAGTGACTCAGGCCATACAAACAACGGAACAAAGCTTAACGTGACGTATTGTACTAAAACAATGACTGAGGAATTTCATTAGTGGAGAACTAATGAGCAGTAATAGTGAAGAGAAGTTTAGTGCTCCTGTCTCCTTCTTTTACTACATTAAACCACATTAAGCTTTATTTTACGATAAGCATTTTAGACTCTCAGAAAAGCTGATTCTCAGTTTCTCAGAACCTCGAGCTGTAACACAAGTTTTAAAGTGAAACAGTGAGGAAAATTCAGATAAACACAGATACATGTGGAGCTTTCAGACTGGATTTGACGGTTATTCCACAGAAATGCAGATTCGTCTTATATTCACACTTTGATGATGTTTTACCGCACAGCTCAAGTTGAGCGCTGAACAAAGTGGCAGTTTGAGCAGAGGCTCTCGGTTTTGGTGGCAAATGCTTAAGGATTCTGTTTTAAAAACTAAGAAAACTCGAATCTCGAGCTGCTTCCAACCTTACTCCATCACCAGCTGAGTATATAAGCTCCTGGAAACTGGCCTGACTGAAGAGGAACCGTCCTGCTCACCATGACACACTGTTTTATCTTCCTCTATCTTCATATTCTCTTTCTGTATTTACTTCAGGGTCTCCTGTTCTTCTATATTCTGAGCCTTATTAAAAACTTTATTGGATTCCTCCAAGAAATTTCTGTTCTGTTTTTAACTGATCAAAAAGTTTTCGGTCCCCTCCTACCGGCTTTGAAGGCGGCTCATGTTTGAAGTTTCTTACCCTTTATGCTATATGTCAAATGTTTTTTGTTTTTTTTTGTACTTCACGATAACTTTTGCATTCTGTCCTGTTTCTTTTACCTCCAGACCCCATATTTTACAGCTTTTACTGTCAGTGTGGTGTCTACACACAAAACAAACCCTTTCAGATCCACAGTGATAGATCAATTTCCTTTCTGGTGTACTGTTTACCCTGCTCTGTAGCTAAAGATAACTCATACTCTATAATCCGTTATACAACCTGCCATCTCTATACAAAAACACAGGTACAGCTCGGGAAAGTGTATCTTTATTTTCATTTCTGTACATAACATCACTTAAAAATGGTTATCACTTATTAAAATCTCTTTCATTTTGCACAGATAACAAATTTGCCAACACAAACACGAGTGTCAAGGGCCACGATAAAGCATCGATCACCCCTAAGTTCCCTTTCCTCTAACGATTTCATACCTGTAAATGAGGAGTGAAAATACAGGTTATTCTTCATTCATCAAATTGATATGAATTGATATACAGACTAGAAACCATCACACAAACAGCTGTTTTAAATCTACCCAATGTTATACACTGATCAGCCATAACATTAAAACCACCTCCATGTTTCTACACTCACTGTCCATTTTATCAGCTCCACTTACCATATAGAAGCACTTTGTAGTTCTACAATTACTGACTGTAGTCCATCTATTTCTCTGCATGCTGTGTTAGCCACCTTTCATGCTGTTCTTCAATGATCAGGACCCCCACAGGACCACCACGGAGCAGGGATTATTTAGGTGGTGGATCATTCTCAGCACTGCAGTGACACTGACATGGTGGTGGTGTGTTAGTGTGTGTTGTGCTGGTCAGTGTCACTGCAGTACTGAGAATGATCCACCACCTAAATAATACCTACTCTGTAGTGGTCCTGTGGGGGTTCTGACCATTAAAGAACAGCATGTGTGGGGGCTATGTGCATGTAGAGAAACAGATGGACTACAGTCAGTAATTGTAGAACTACAAAGTGCTTTTAAAATGGACAGTGTGTGTAGAAACAAGGAGGTGGTTTTAATGTTATGGCTGATCGGTATATATATATAATAATTTTATGGGTGGTCCTGGTTCAGGTACTGGACACTTCAAGACCTTGGATAGACCTTGGATAGCCCATCACAGGCAAAGATGACCGCAAACATCATGAAGTTGCTTTCTGGATCAAGAGGAAACCCTACAGCCTCGTTTTCCGGGACTCATAAGCTTGAAATGTCAGCACTGATATGCGAGCATGTTTTACTGCTGCAACACTTGAGTGGGTTTTTTTTTATTCTTTTTTTAATACAATGTTGAAGCTATGTTTACATTTTCGACATTTAGCAGATGCTTTTATTTACAGTCTAAGCAATCCAGTGTTAAGAGTCTTGCTCAAGGGCCCAACAGTGGCAACCTGGCAGTGGTGGGGTTTGAACCAGCATCTTTCTGCCTACTAGTCCAGAACCTTAACAGCTATGCTCCAACTCCTAATGATGCATTTATCTATTCACAGTAAACTCCAAATATAAAATTTTGTTATTTTTAATTAGATTTATTCCCAGCTCTGTACCTGAATACACTGTCTCCATCTTTAAGCATCATTATGTGGCTCCCCTGTCATCCTCTGACCTTTCCAACCCTCCAGTCTCTTGTTAAATTCTGACCTTAGCCGTCCGGTCAGAGCAGACGGGAGTCTTTACAGGTCAGTAATGCTGGCAGAAACAGCAGCTCTGCTCGCCTGTTGTTAAACTCTGCGCTCCTGTAAAGATATCCTGACTGAGACGGACTGACCCGTCTGATTAAACCGGAGCGCAGCAGCATTCGGCTCGCCAATTAGCCGGACGTTGCTAAAAGAATGCATTATTAATACTGAACTATAGCATTTACACTCAATTCAGCGGGACTCACGTGTGCAAGACCAAAATTACAGTGAAGAGAATTAGAATAACAAAATATGTTACAGTCTGATGAGCCAGAACATTATGACCACCCACCTAACATGCTGTAAAAAGGAGCTTTTCCAATAAGACATGGACTCCACTGTGGTATTTGGTACCAAGACTTGACCAGCAGGTCCTTTAGCTCCTGTAGACTAGGAGGTAGATTACAGTAATTCAGGTGCCATATTTTTCTTAGGAAAAAAAATAGACTGACAGACAGACAGACAGACAGAAATAGATGGATGGATAGATAGATAGATAGACAGATAGATAGACAGACAGGCAGATATATAGATTGACAGACAGATAGATATATAAATACATAGATAGATATATAGACAGACAGACAGACAGACAGGCAGATATATAGATCGACAGACAGACAGATATATAAATACATAAATAGATATATAGACAGACAGACGACAGATAGATGGATGGATGGATGGATAAATAGATAGACAGACAGATAGATAGGTAGATAGATAGACAAACAGACTAATAGACAGACAGACAGACAGACAGACTAATAGAGAGACAGACAGACAGATAGATAGATAGATGGCTAGATGGACAGACAGATATATAGATAGACAGACAGACGGATAGATATATAGACAGACATATAGATAGACAGACAGACATATAGATAGATAGATAGATAGATAGATAGATAGATAGATAGATAGATAGATAGATAGATAGATAGATAGATAGATAGATAGACAAACAGACTAATAGACAGACAGACAGATAGATAGACAGACAGACAAACAGACTAATATAGAGACAGGCAGACAGACAAATAGATAGATGGCTAGATAGACAGACAGACAGATATATACAGTAGATATAGATAGATAGATAGATAGATAGATAGATAGATAGATAGATAGATAGATAGATAGATAGATAGATAGATAGATAGATAGATAGATAGATAGATAGACTAAAAGCAATTATAAAACAATGACAATCTCCCTTTATTGCTCTAATGTCTAGTTCTGATGTTTTCGTGTCCATTGAAGGTGAATTTGACAGTGGACAGGGGTTATTATGGGCACACTGCCTGCATTCAGCACATGTATTATCCGTAACTACCATCAGCACACCAATTGTTCCAATTGTTATCCAAATTGTTATAAAATAGTAATTCACATTATTGGAGGGGTGGTTATAATATTTTGGCTCATTTGTGCATGTGATGTTCATCTAAAACTCAGCAGCCAAAGTCCTTAAATCTACTGAATGTCTGCCACATCACTCCCATCCTCTACCAGCTCCACTGGCTTCCAAAAGCCGCTTTAAAAGTATGCATACTAAATAACTCTTTTTATGTTTAAAGTCCTTCATGGCCTCGCCCCTCCCAAAGTCCTTCACCTTTACAGTCCCAACCACGCCCTAAGATTCTCTGGCACAGGGCTTCTAGTGGTTCCACATTTTATTAATTTATTTTTTGAATTTTCTATTTTTCCCACTTTTTTCCCCAATTTTTCTCCCCCTCCCTAATCTAATTGTGTCCAATTACCATGATTACGTCCTCTATACTGATTCGACCCTTCTCTGCTGACTGAGGACGCCTCTCAACTGACATATGCCCCCTCCGGCACGTACAGTCAGTACAGACTGCATTATTCCTCAGCCCTGTGCAG
Organism: Trichomycterus rosablanca; assembly: GCF_030014385.1. Classification (NCBI taxonomy): domain Eukaryota; kingdom Metazoa; phylum Chordata; class Actinopteri; order Siluriformes; family Trichomycteridae; genus Trichomycterus; species Trichomycterus rosablanca. The sequence continues at coordinate 3,844,664 of NC_086005.1, forward strand.
GCGCCATCAGTCAGCCAGCAGGGGCCGTAGTTGCACCAGTTATGAGGACCTATGATTCGACTTTTTACCCCCTAACCCTATGAACAACAGCCAATCGTTGTTCATGCAGCCGCCCAGCCCAGTCAGAAGGCAGAGCTGAGATTTGGTACGATGTATTCGAAACCCCAACTCTTTTAGCTAGCGTACTTTTTTTACCGCTGCGCCACCTGAGCGGCTGTGGTTCCCCATTTTAGACTGGTGTTGGTTGGGGGTTGGTTTTTTAGTTCCTCAGCCCTCAAACTTTGGAACTCCCTTCCACAACCATGTCGTGATTGTACCTCCACTTAAGGTAAAATAAAAACGTTCCTCTTTACTGCACATTACTCTTCTATCTGTTAGTTTTGCTGTTTTTTATGTAATTATGTTATTTGCTCTTTACTTAATATTTACATTGTTAAGTGTCCATGGGTATGTGAAAGGCGTTATATAAATTGAACCTATTCTTATTATTAATTAGGAAATAATGACATTATGCTTTTCAACATGCTGGGGCTGGACAATATTTGTATTCCTAAAGGTTCCTCAAAAATGAGCTTAACATCTGTTTAAATAAAATATCATTATGTCTGACTGACCAAATGTGAGGGTTGAGGATCTTTTGAGAGTAATGATGTACAGTGCAGACCTTTCTGAGAGAAAATAACCAGACGTCAGTCATCTGGGTGACAGATACAGGCAACAGAGTCCCTGAGTACCTGCTGAGAGCCTGATTGCTGCAACAGCGTTTCTAAAAAAATCCTAATTGGGAAGACAGAGGAACTGGGGAGGTACAGCTTACCCGCCTGATGTTGACATTTCGCTGTGCTGAAAGATCATGTGTCACGCTGTTCATTACAGATTTTGCCCATTTTATACACACAAAATAGACCCGTGTGCATAATTGTAAAAAACTTAAAGCTCATGTGTCAGGAACATGACTCCAAACTGCCAAAAAAGTTTTCCACTGTTTTCACTCAAATATCATCTTAAAATGATAGCAGGACACAAATTGCATCATTTAGCACAAATTGGTCACCCAGAAACACTGGCCCTGATTACCAACTAGTTTTAATGGTGTTGCAAATGTTGCAAATCATGTGTCAGAGTATAAAAGAGGAGAAGGAAGAGTGAAGGTAAAGAGAGATTGTTGTGTTTGGCAGCAAAGAGAAGAGGATTTGCATCAGTGAACATCTCAGTTCCCGGGCTGTAAAAACCAAAGCCCAAGTCCGAAATCTTGGCATTCTAATAGCCTAGATCTCACCTTCACTAGCCATAACAAAACCATCACCAAAACAGCCTTCTATCAGCCTTCTACCTGGTGTCCATGCTTTTATTTCCAGTAGGGCTGACTATTGTAATGGTCTCCTAACTGGACTTCCCAAAAAGACCATTAAACAGTTACAGCTCATTCAAAAGACGAAAAGAACAGAGCACATCACTCCAGTTCTAAAACCTCTACACTCTCTACACTGGCTTCCGGTTAGTTTCAGAATAGAGTTTAAAGTGCTGCTACTGGTCTATAAATCACTGAACGGTTTCGGCCCAGAATAGATCTCAGATATGTTTAGAAAATACAAACCCAGTAGATCTCTTAGATCCATGAACACCTCAGATCTCTGAAATCTTGGCATTCTAATAGCCTCAGATCTCACCTTTACTAGCCATATCAAAACCATCACCAAAACAGCCTTCTACCATCTTAAAATGTATCCAGAATCAAGGGTCTGGTGTCCCAACAAGATCTAGAGAAGCTCATCCATGCTTCTATTTCCAATAGGGTGGACTATTGTAATGGTCTCCTAACTGGACCTCCCAAAAAGACCATTAAACAGTTACAGCTCATTAAGAAGACGAAAAGAACAGAGCACATCACTACAGTTCTAAAATGTCTATACAGTGACTTCCAGTCAGTTACAAAATAAAGTTTAAAGATGATGGATGGATAGATAGATAGATAGATAGATAGATAGATAGATAGATAGATAGATAGATAGATAGATAGATAGATAGATAGATAGATAGATAGATAGATAGATAGATAGATAGATAGATAGATAGATAGATAGATAGATAGATAGTGCTGTTTTATTGTGCAAGAGATTTCTGTAGTTAAATCTTTTCAGTTTGTGTTTCCGAGCCACAGTTCCTAAGTTTCTGAGCAGTTGAAACATCCTCTCATCACCCCACTAAAGTTCCTCAATCTGGACTTCATTAAAGCACCACATTGAAATTTAAACAGCTCAGGCATTAGATAGAAGGGAATGAAAGTGGGACAAAAGTTTGAAACTTGAAAACAGAACAGCCAGGGGTGTCCACTGTGGCACAGCGGGTAGTGGAAGAGTCGCACCGCTTCAGGATCCTTGGCCCTGAGGACTGTCTGAGTGGAGTTATCCAGGACACCTTTAGAATTATAAGTCATGGAATTGAGAAGGACTTGGCAGCAAAAGCTGACAGAGCACATATTTAGATCATTAATTTAAGTATCCTTGTTTAATCAGCTAAACTGACTTAAAAATTGTCACTACTAAAATATCCATGTACTTGAGAGAGCTTTTATTTGTTATATTTTATTTATTTATTTACTTTTTCCCAGAATTCTATGACTCACGGTTGAGATCTGACAATACAACCATCCCTAAAGCTTCTGAGAAAAATGGCACATTTTATTCTAGTATCAATAATGCAGCGCAGTGCTCAGGAGTCCATGTTTGATCCTTTTTACACACATAAATCAGCAGAATACCAACCATACAGATCGATACAATCAATACAGACAGTCGATAGTCATAAGTAATTCAGGGAAAGAAAAGAACAAACAAGCACACAAAAATTGCATTATATAGCTGACAGTCATGATCAGGGTGTTTAAATGTCTCATAGATTTGTTTATTTTTCAGCAGTTGGGTACATAAATAAAGCCAATTGGATAAAAATAATAAGACAGTCAATATAAAACGTAACACAATGAATTAACATTATGAGCGAATAAGTAAATAACACTGATTATCTCTTCATTGTGGCACCTGTTAGTAGGTGGGATATATTAGGCAGCAAGTGAACATTTTATCCTCAAAGTTGATGTTAGAAGCCGGAAAAATCCACTCATACCAGCACAACACACACTAACACACCACCACCATGTCAGTGTCACTGCAGTGCTGAGAATGATCCACCACCTAAATAACACCTGCTCTGTGGGGGTCCTGACCATTGAAGAACAGGGTGAAAGCGGGCTAAAAAGGTATGTAGAGAAACAGATGGACTACAAAGTGCTTCTATATGGTAAGCGGAGCTGATAAAATGGGCAGTGAGTGTAGAAACAAAGAGGTGATTTTAATGTTATGGCTGATTGGTGTATATATAAAAACGCTCATTTTGGCCACCATTGCTCTCCTGTTAAATGGCTGTACATGTAACTACAGTGCAAATTATCATCTGAATTCCTTCAGCAGTAGAACAACTATTGTTTTGGGTTCCAGCTCTGTTCAGAAGCATATCTAAGATAAAACACGGTGTCTATTACTCTTTTTTCTTAATTATTTAACTGCTAAAGTCTCACTTTCAAAAATACAACATAATTTCAGTGGGTGGAGAAAAAACTGGGAACTATCAGGATGGTAATAGCAGTGAAAAGCAACCCAGCCAGCAGACATATTGTACTGTGACAATGTTGTGACAACAACGTGTCCCAGTGTTGAATACCAGTTGTTAGTGCATTGAATTCATCATATAAAACCATGTGGCTACAATCTCAGATACAAACATGGAGCAGCACTAAGATAATTTTTACATCTGCTTCAGTGTCCATTTCAGACCTGCAATAAATTGCCAGTTATAGGATTAAATGTTCCAGCATCAAATGTTCCAGCATCTAATATCAAAATGATTTTGTTTCAATCATTCTTTTAGACTGTGAAAGGATTACAATTTTATTCCCTGTATTCATATTTTCAGACAACATATCATCATACTTGGATTCACTTTACTGTTTGTTGCCCAGCCCAATAAACTCTCTGAGTTGATAGATGATCAGTGATGGTTACAACGTGTAACTTAGTAATGCTACTAAATTAAGGTGGCATTTATTTATTTATTAGGATTTTAACGTCATGTTTTACACTTTGGTTACATTCATGACAGAAACGGTGGTTACTCATTACACAAGATTCATCAGTTCACAAGTTTATGTCAAACACAGTCATGGACAATTTAGTATCTCCAATTCACCTCACTTGCACGTCTTTGTGCTGTGGGATAAAATCGAAGCACCCAGAGGAAACCCACACAGACACAGGGAGAACATGCAAACTCCACACAGAAAGGACCCAGACCGCTCCACCTAGGGATCAAACCCAGGACCTTCTTGCTGTGAGGTGACGGTGCTATTGGTTGGTGGACTATTCTTAGTCCAGCAGTGACAGTGAGGTGCTTAAAAACTCCAGCAGCGCTGCTGTGTCTGATACACTCATACCAGCACAACACACACTAACACACCACCACCATGTCAGTGTCACTGCAGTGCTGAGAATGATCCACCACCTAAATTATACCTGCTCTGTGGGGGTCCTGTGGGGGTCCTGACTATTGAAGAACAGGGTGAAAGGGGGCTAACAAAGCATGCAGAGAAACAGATGGACTACAGTCAGTAATTGTAGAACTACAAAGTGCTTCTACAAAATTGACAGTGAGTAGAGAAAGAAGGAGGTGGTTTTAATGTTATGGCTGATCGGTGTATATATTACATTTGCTAACTAACAAAGAATAAGTGGACCTTACCACACATTTAATACTACAGAGTTTTCTACACATTATTAGGGTTGCAGCAGGTTTTGTCAGGTTTTATAGAAAATAGATGCACTTGGTGGGAAAACCACACATTTATTGGCCTCGTTAGCACAGTAGCTAAAGGCTGTGCAAATAATAAGCACATTCATTAAAACCAGAGCCTAAAAGCTAATACAAATTATATGTGAGTCCAAATCCAGCAAATTCTGTGATTCCCATTGATACATTTGCATTCTGCATGCAGACAGAACGCGTTCGGTGATGCAGGCCCTTCTGGCACAAATGTACCGGACCTTAATCCTTGTATGGATTTGGCAAGAGACCGAAGGATCTGTCACATGCTCGACTGCTATGTGGGTGGCAACTGAAACAGTGAATCTAGAAAAGAATCATGGGATTTCAATCCTGCTACATTCACTTTTCATCTGATCTTACTGATTCGTTTTTTTTATATTCATTTTTTTGATAAAGCTCCCAATTTAGGCCTAAAATAGCTGCTGATTTTAAGTTTCACTGATGATCTATTGATGATGATCACTGATGACCACACCAGGCTCTTCCAAAAGCACACCAGTGGTCAGCTGACCCCTAATCATCACATCCAGCTGATGCCAAAACATCTATAGTCATGAATATAAACTTTCTTTTAATTTACTTCTATAGCAACAAATCTACTACTGGAATATTGGACAATTATGCTGTTATTCCAATTCATCCCAAATGAGTGAATAAGTTTAAGGTCAGGGCAACGTTTTAATACCAAAGCTAATTAAAAGAGTGCAATATGCTGATCAGCCATAACATTAAAACCACCCCCTTGTTTCTACACACACTGTCCATTTTATCAGCTCCACTTACCATATAGAAGCACTTGTTATAGAAGCACTGTTCTTCAATGGTCAGGACCCCCACAGGACCACCACAGAGCAGGTATAATTTAGGTGGTGGATCATTCTTAGCACTGCAGTGACACTGACATGGTGGTGGTGTGTTAGTGTTGTGCTGGTATGAGTGGATCAGACACAGCAGCGCTGCTGGAGTTTTTAAATACCGTGTCCACTCTATTAGACACTCCTACCTAGTTGCTCCACCTTGTAGATGTAAAGTCAGAGACGATCGCTCATCTATTGCTGCTGTTTGAGTCGGTCATCTTCTAGACCTTCATCAGTGGTCACAGGACGCTGCCCACGGGGCGCTGTTGGCTGGATATTTTTGGTTGGTGGACTATTCTCAGTCCAGCAGTGACAGTGAGGTGTTTAAAAAATCCATCAGCACTGCTGTGTCTGATCTGGTGTATATTTATTCATTCTTTTTGTTAAAGTCGCCCCCTCATAATGAATCATGAATGCACTTGGAATATATAGATATATTTCTTCTGTTTAGTTTTGTTTAGTAAGCACCTACAAACACATAAAATGTATGTGAAGAACCTTTAGCCTAGAGGATGGTCTATTATCTTATTTTAACAGCTCATGACCCCTGAAGTCACTTTGCAATCTCGTCATTTATATTTTCAGAGCTGCTTTATACAAATCTGTAAAATATAGCGCAAGGCACACAGAAACACCCTGGTCAGGGTGCCAGTCCATCGCAGGGCAGACATATGTACACAAACACCTTAACACGCACGACAGTTTAAATATCTCCAATTCACCTCGCTTACATGTATTTGTACTGTGGAAGGAAACCCACACGGACACGGGGAGAACATGCAAACTCCACACAGAAAGGAACTGGACCGCTCTACCTGAGAATCAAACCCAGGATCTTCTTGCTATGAGGCAACAGTGCTACCGACTGCGCCACTGTGCCACCCAGTTTAAAACACTTGTTTTTCTACAGGTAATAGGTGATGCCATCATAATTGTAATAACACTATAAAGGGATCAATAACGACATTCTCAGTCATTTACAAGCAAAAACAGGATGAGGTTGAGGATTCGACTGATGCAAAGACGAAACATGAACTGTACGCTGAGGAATAACAATACTGCGGCTATACAGCCACAAACCAAAACAATAAAATGACAAAAGTAAGGGGTAAGCAAAATAAAACAGAGGAGAAACTAATATAATTATAATATATGCACAAGGGAGTCAGCTGAAAAATTGATAATAGAATCTAAATGAAAACTGGTTATCACAACTGGACCAGCTACTCAGTCCACCAGTATGTGACAACAAAGTTCTCAATAAAAGAAGAAAAGCCGGGCAGCCACTCCACCAGCTGATGCAGCCCGCTTATAAGAATGGAGCTCTCCCGACTATGCCCGTCATAATGGGCGTAAAGTTTCCTCAATGCTAGCTAAGTTTCCTGAGAAGAAGATGAAGCATGCTGACATTAGCGCTGGTGGAAAAACAGACTGAACCGAGCCCGGCGTTATGGTTGACGCCTCCATGCCCCTGGGCTGTCCCCTAATGGCATGGCAGGTTGGCACGACACTGTAATTAACGTTAAATTTTAAATTTAGTATCATCGCACAAAATGCACATCACATGTTTTTAGTTTCACTAACTGAGATATCAGCCTCGATAGCTTTCAGTTTCAGGACTGACATTGATAATACCAAGAATAATGAATCAGTCACAATGCTGAGCTGCTTAGCCTTCAACATGATGCATCACTGTACTCCACTTATCATCTTCAATTTCCATCAGCGTGCTAAACTACGTTCCAGGCGATTTTCAGTGGCGTACGAAATCTAAGCAAATAGTGTAAAAATGACAAGAGCAATATAGTGAGAGATTTTATGATGATATTTATTGCTATAAAAACCCACATTATTCTCTCTCAAAAATCAGGCATTGTACACACATTTATACTCTGTCCTGTTAAGAAAATATCTGTCTGTCTATCTATCTATCTGTCTGTCTGTCTGTCTGTCTATCATCTATCTATCTATCTGTCTGTCTGTCTATCTATATAATCTGTCTGTATCTGTTGGTCTGTCTATCTATATATCTGTCTGTCTGTCTATATGCTTCTCTATCTGTCTGTCTGTCTATAATCTCTCTGTCTGTCTATCTATATATCTGTATGTCTGTGAATCTATCTATCTGTCTGTCTATACATATATCTATCTGTTTGTCTAGCTGTATATCTGTCTGCCTGTCTAATCTATCTGTCTAATCTACGTATCTGTCTAATCTATCTGTCTAATCTGTCTGTCTGTCTGTCTGTATGTCTGTGTCTGTCTATCTATATAACCTGTCTGTCTATCTATTTATCTGTATGTCTGTGAATCTATCTATCTATCTATCTATCTATCTATCTATCTATCTATCTATCTATCTATCTATCTATCTATCTATCTATCTATCTATCTATCTATCTATCTATCTATCTATCTATCTATCTATCTATCTATCTATGTGTGTCTGTCTATCTATCTGTATATATCTGTCTACCTATATAATCTGTCTCTAGAGGTACACTATACATCAACTGAGGTTTTCTGGACCAACATCCATCAGTGTCCAGCCATACAAATGATGTCATCTTCTGACTGAATTGGCACAAATTCCCACAGACAAACTTCAATGTCGTGTGAGAAGCCTTCTCAGAAAAGTGGTTGTCGTTTTAGCTGAAAAGGTCACACAGAGGTCACTCTGTTTTAATTCTATTTGGTTTTAAATAGGACATCTAACAAGCTCATGGTCAGGTGTCCAAATACTTTTGGCCATATAGTGTATTAAAAGTCAGCCTGATTGTTTAGTAATCATCTGTACTTTGAGTTTTCTGGTCAGTTTTTGTTATTTAGATTTCTTAATAACATGATATTGTCATTGTCATGATGTTGCACAGATCCAGGACCCTTGGTTCAAACCCTGCCTGTGCTACTGTACTTTCTCACTTACCTTTTGAAAGCTGATCAGTCTGTACTCTGGTGTAATCAATGTACAAAAGGTGACAGACGCTCAGGTGGCACCACGCTGGGAATTGCAGCAGTCTGGAACGTTATTTTACCGAGATCTCGAGTCTGAGATTGAAAATCAGACGTGTTACAGACCAACGTGCACAACAAACACCCGCTGTCCAGAGCCGGCCCTGACCAACGCTGGTGCCCTAGGCAAGATTTCGCCTGGTGTGTCTTGCATCATTCATTAATCAATCACTGTTTTATACACTCACACAGACACTGGAAAGCTTTATGTATTTGAGATGGTCTTTATTTTAGAAGCAAAAAACATTATTAAACAATTATTTACAATTATTCTTTTATTGATCCCCATGGGGGAAATTCAAGTGTTACAGCAGCTCCAGCACAGAGTGAATAAAGTTAAAGTAAATAAAAGAGTAGAATAAAATAAAGATACTGACCATATAATGGCAACATTAAAACCACCTCCTTGTTTCTACACACAATTTTATCAGCTCCACTTACCATATAGAAGCACTTTGTAGTTCTACGATTTCTGACTGTAGTCCATCTGTTTCTCTGCATGCTTAGTTAGCCCCCTTTCATGCTGTTCTTCCCTCACAGGACCACCACAGAGCAGGTATTATTTGGGTGGTGGATCATTCTCAGCACTGCAGTGACACTGACATGGTGGTGGTGGGTTAGTGTGTGTTGTGCTGGTATGAGTGCATCAGACACAGCACCGCTGCTGGAGTTTTTAAACACCTCACTGTCACTGCTGGACTGAGAATAGTCCACCAACCAAAAATATCCAGCCAACAGCGCCCCATGGGCAGCGTCCTGTGACCACTGATGAAGGTCTAGAAGATGACCAACTCAAACAGCAGCAATAGATGAGCGATCGTCTCTGACTTCACATCTACAAGGTGGACCAACTAGGTAGGAGTGTCTAATAGAGTGGACAGTGAGTATTTAAAAACTCCAGCAGCGCTGCTGTGTCTGATCCACTCATACCAGCACAACACACACTAACACACCACCACCATGTCAGTGTCACTGCAGAGCTGAGAATGATCCACCACCTAAATAATACCTGCTCTGTGGTGGTCCTGTGGGGGTCCTGACCATTGAAGAACAGGGTGAAAGCAAGCTAAAAAGTATGCAGAGAAACAGATTGACTACAGTCAGTAATTGTAGAACTACAAAGTGCTTCTATATGGTAAGGGGAGCTGATAAAATGGACAGTGAGTGTAGAAACAAGGAGGTAGTTTTAATGTTATAGCTGATTAGTGTATGTGTATTGTAGGTAATGTAAAGTCAGGTGAAGTAAGAAGTTGGGGAGAAGGATCAGGATAAGTTATTGTGTGAGGAGGGGCTGGTCAGCATGAGGACAGCCTCTGTTTTCTGCTATTGTTATGCAGTCCGATATCAGTTGGCACAAAAGAACGTCTGAAGTGGAATAAGTCAATAAATGAACTGCCCGACCGCCATAGTTCCTCATTGAGAGGGTGGGACGGATTGTCCAGGATCGATCTGATTTTGTATAAATGCAGTTAAAAAAACAGGTCACATTAAACAAAGTTTAAATACAACATGGGCAGCACGGTGACTCAGTGCCTCACAGCATGAAGGTCCTGGGTTTGATTCCCAGGTGGAGTGGTACGGGTCTTATCTGTGTGGAGTTTGCATGTTCTCCCCATGTCAAAAACATGCAGTCAGGTTAACTGGACTTTGTGTGTGTATGTGTGTGTGTGCTTGCCGTGTGATGGACTGGCGACCTGTCCGGGGTGTTTTCTGTCTTTCACATCCTGAATTGCGCCCACCGCAACCCTGAATCGAATAAGATGCTGGTAAAATAGACAATGAATTATGATGATGATGATAAATACAATATACTGTAAAAAAACGACACCAATCAGCCATAACATTAAAACCACCTTAATTTTACACTCACTGTCCATTTTATCAGCTCCACTTACCATATAGAAGCACTTTGTACACTTTGTGTCCATGTGTTTCTCTACATACCTTTTTTACCTGCTTTTAATCTATTCTTCAATGGTCAGGACCACCACAGGACCACCACAGAGCAGGTATTATTTAGGTGGTGGATCATTCTCAGCTCTGCAGTGACACTGACATGGTGGTGGTGTGTTAGTGTGTGTTGTGCTGGTATGAGTGGATCAGACACAGCGGCACTGCTGGAGTTTTTAAACACCGTGTCCACTCACTGTCCACTCTGTTAGACACTCCTACCTAGTTGGTCCACCTTGTAGATGTAAAGTCAGAGACGATCGCTCATCTATTGCTGCTGTTTGAGTCGGTCATCTTCTAGACCTTCATCAGTGGTCACAGGACGCAGCCCACAGGGTGCTGTTGGCTGGATATATTTTTGGTTGGTGGACTATTCTCAGTCCAGCAGTGACAGTGAGGTGTTTAAAAACTCCAGCAGCGCTGCTGTGTCTGATCCACTCATACCAGCACAACACACACTAACACACCACCACCATGTCAGTGTCACTGCAGTGCTGAGGATGATCCACCACCCAAATAATACCTGCTCTGTGGTGGTCCTTACCATTGGAGAACAGCGTGAAAGGGGGCTAACAAAGCATGCCAGTCAGTATTTGTAGAACTACAAGGTGCTTCTATATGGTAAGTGGAGCTAATAAAATTGACAGTGAGTGTAGAAACAAGACGGTGGTTTTAATGTTATGGCTGATCGGTGTATATGCTAAATGTATACATATGTGTGTAGTATGTAATGTAAAGTGAGGTGAAGTAAGAAGTTGGGGAGAAGAATCAGTGACAGTGCTACCCACTGCTCTACATTACATTGTGTGACAGTCTAAACTGTAGGAATGAGAGCAATTTCTGATATAACCAATTTCTTTCTTTAGTGATACTCACTATGATCTTTTTCCACCCAGGTATAACTGCATGATGATTTACCTTCAGTATTTGTAAAACTGCTCTGTCTCTGTACACTGATAAAGCTTTGGGGTTGATAAGAGCACTCTGTGAGTGTTGACCTATGATGGATTTATTGGTCTTTTTAGAGCTATTTTTGTTCACCCCACTGAGAGATACAAGAGCGACAGGAACCTGCTGAGCATCCTGAAAGGTCCGTGACATAACCCCAAAAAAAGTCGCTCGTACACTTATAAAGATGTTTAAACTGTAGCAGCTTGTAATGGTTTAAATGAAAGCGCTCTGTCTATTTTTGTAAGGGTGTCAAAGAGGAACTTGAACTTCTTGCTGTGGTGATATGATCTCCCCTTAGATTCTCTCCTAAAGTGAGGCTAGAAAACCTGCTGGGAAAACATTAGTCATTGATTCCTTTTGCCTTAAAGGTGCGTCTAGACTTTTGGTTATTTTATTAGATAAGGAATTAATTAAGGTACATACCATCACTAATTCTGATTCACCCAGAGAGATCAAACAATGTGGTTATTTTAGTTAAAACAATTCATTAAGGCTTAATAAAACACACTAGCACATCAGAGCTGACATCTTAAACTCGTGAGTTCCAGTCTCAGCTCTGTTACCTATACGGCTAGAGGTTAAGGTACTGGACTAGTTGTAGCATTGCGGTTAAGGTACTGGACTAGTAATCAAAATGTCGCTGGTTCAAGCCCCACTTCTGCCAGGTTGCTCCTGTTGGGCCCTTGATTAAGGCCCTTAACCCTCAAATGCTCAGACTGTATACTGTCACAGTACTGTAAGTCGTTTTGGATAAATGCATCTGCTAAATGTCGAAAATAAACAGTGTGGGTGGGAATGTACAGTGTGGGTGGGAATGTTGGAGTGGATTCTTTATAAGTGCTGCAATTACGACCCCTGCTGGATGATCGATGGCACCTGCACAGAGACGGGGGAAAAATGGATTGCAGTGCGTGACTCTCTGTGCATGATACGGATCTCCATATGAACCCGGCTCATGAAGGTAAAAAATAAGTGATCAGCTACTGCACACGTGTTGGAGAGGGCATGTTAGTTTCGGCTCTCCACGGTCAAAAGTGCGGGTCAGCAGCAGTAGAGAAAGCAAAATACGATTGGATAGTTGGATACAACTAGACTGGGAGGAAAATTGGGGGGAAATAAATTAAAAACAATTCATTAAGAGTGAATTTTATTCCTAAAGGCTGAATTCTGCTATCTTAGAGGTGTGTCTGAAGAACGTATCATGACTGTTGAAGGTTCTTTGGAATCCGTTAACCAATGGGATGGATTTATATAAAAAATTGTTAATGTATGTCATGTTCCAAAACATAAACAAAAGTTATTGAGGACATTCCTAATTAAGATAAGATAAGACTTTATTGATCCCCTTAGGGAAATTAACTTGTTACAGCAGTTCTGTTACACAGAAAGAAATACAACTAAGTAAAAAATATTGCACACATAGTGTGTAGTTATTTACTCTAAGAAAATATCAAAAAAATAATATATACATTAGAAATATGCAAAAATATATTAGGTTATTGCACTTATTGTAAATAAATTACATATTGCACTTGTTATTACACCATGAACATGAAAGAATAGGTATGGGTGACATTATTATATATTATTACTGTTGTAAGCCCTGATGGCTGCTGGAATGAAGGACCTGCGGTGGCGCTCCTTCTCGCACATGGGGTGGAGGAGTCTGGTACTGAAGGAGCTTGTTAGGTCTCCTACAGACTCATGTAGTGGATGTGTGGTGATGTCCAGGATGGATGACAGCTTGGCTATCATCCTCCTTTCTCCCACCTTCTCTACAGGTTCGAGAGGACAGTTCAGGACAGAGCTCGCTTTCTTGATAAGCTTGTTCAGTCTTTTTCTGTCTCTTTCCGATATTGCACCACCCCAGCACACCACTCCGTAGAAGATGGCTGATGCTACCACAGTGTCATAAAAGGATCTTAGCAGTGGTCGGCACACTCCAAAAGACCTCAGTCTCCTCAGTAGGGGAAGGCGACTTTGGCCCTTTCTATATAGGGCATCCGAGTTGCTAGACCAGTCCAGTTTATTATTGAGGTGAACACCCAGGTATATGTACTCCTTCACCATCTCAATGTCCAAACCCTGAATGCTCACAGGTGTGGTGTGATGCAACTTTTTCATGAAGTCGATCACCAATTCTTTAGTTTTACTGGTGCTAATATGAAGCACATTCAGTTCACACCAGGTAACAAAGTCCTTGATGATACTCATATATTCCGGTTTGTTACCATCAGATAAACATCCAACAATGGCTGTGTCATCCGAGAACTTTTGCAGGAATAACTCTTATTAATTGTAACTGCTTTGAGACTGCACTGTGTAACGACATGGGTGTGATCAAGCATCGCCAAGGACAGTGAGGGAAGAGCTGGGAGATTGATGGGGTAACATTAAGGTGCCCTAAAATTATATAAAAAAAAAGCTTGCCCACAACTGATACTATAAATTCAACTAAGACATGTTTATTTTTTATATTCACTGGACAATTTTATGGACCTTGTTTTTTTTCTAACCCTAGTTATTAAATGACACTCATAACTTAAATGATAGAATAAATGAAAGCTACAACACACAGCACAGCAACCTTAACGGTTAAATGTAAACCTAAAACATCC